>NC_134362.1:49437716-49607716 GCF_048569485.1 Anomaloglossus baeobatrachus
GGCGGTGTTCTAGGAAGGTTCCTGTTTCTATTGTGCCCCCTTTGAGACCAAAATAAATACTTTATAAAGTCTTTCCTTTTTGTATGCTAATCTTTTTTTATGTACACGGGGGTGGGCTGTCTTGCGTCCGTTAGTCGCCCGCCTGCCGCTTTACGCCGTCCCCCATCGCTCATTTCCATAACTGAGGACGCCGCCCAGTGCTCCCGAGGTCTCGCGCATGCCCAGTGCCACTCTCGCTGGAGTGAGCACTGTGCAGTGTGACGTGATTGCGCAGGCGCGAGATTATGGGCGGCGCTGTGATTGTCATCAGCAAGTACCCGCCCATAATCTCGTGCCCGCGCTTTTCACTCTGCCTCCACCGTTATACTTCTCCGCTCCTCCCATCTATTTCCTGCTCCAGGGAAAGATGGGTAAGAGGTGACATGGGTTCATCTGGCCAGCGCTTGCGCAGAATGGTGGAGGCAGAGGGAAAGTGCGAACACGAGATTATGGGCGGGTACTTGCTGATGACAATCACAGCGCCACCCATAATCTCACGCCTGCGCAATCACGTCACCAGCGGTCACACTGTGCACAGTGCTCAGTCCCGCGAGAGTGGCACTGGGCATGCGCGAGACCTCGGGAGCACTGGGCGGCGTCCTCAGTTATGGAAATGAACGATGGGGGATGGCGTAAAGGACCAGGAGGCAGAATAATGGACGCAAGACAGCCCGCCCCCTTGTACATAAAAAAAAGATTAGCATACAAAAAAGGTAAGACTTTATAAAGTCTTTATTTTGGTCTCAAAGGGGACACAATAACAACAGGAACCTCTCCAGAATGCAGCCCAGGAGCTGCAGAGGGGGAATCTTTTAGGTTTATTGCAAAATTTCTGCTGACAGGTTCCCTTTAATCATAAGGGGCTCTCACTGAGTGAGAAACGTCAGGATGTGATACTCCAAAAACAAATCACATGATCACCGGGGACGCAGGTTGGGCTCAGCATTAAAGTCGTCTGTGCTCTTTGTGGACATCTTAAAGGGGTTTTCCACTTTCAAGTTTCTATTGGCTAGTGCTGTGCAAAAAATAAAATCAGTAGGTACTCACCTTCCCCGGCTCCTGTGCCAGCTGTGCACCGCTGCTATGGTTTCTTTCTTTGTATTGGCTTCAGCAGTGACGGTCATGACTACAGCCACATCACTACTGCAGCCAATCACTGAGTGCAGCAGCTCTGCCAGTGTAGAATGCATGAACTACTGAGCTTAGTGATTGGCTGCAGCGGTGATGTAGCTGTAGCTAATACACAGAGAATGGAGTAGAATTGGGAGGCTGGTGCAGGACCAGGGAAAAAGTGAGTTTCTACTGATTGGAAAATTGTGTAGAAATAATACAAATCGGGGGGAGAACTGTGAAAGTGGAAAAGTCCTTTAATAGACCCCTCAAATAAGAGATCTGCATTTTGAAAAGTTTGTTTTATTGTATTTAAAGGGAACCAACCAGCAGGATTTTCATATATAAAGTAAAGCCAGAGCTATACTGGTGCTGGGATGCTGAATGTAAGCATAGCTTTTGTTCAGAGATTGGATGGTTTATTTCAGAAATATGTGATAGTAAAGTTCCAGCAATGCACTGTTATTTCATTGACAGGTGCAACAGGAAGGGAATATGTGGGTCAGGTCTTTTCATGTATTCCCACCCCTGTCCGTCTGCCTCCGCCAGAATTAACATCTATGACTACGACAGGGGGAGGAAGGCCAGGCAGACAGACAGGGGCGGTAATAGATAGCAAAACCCGACCCACATATTCCCTTCCTGTTGCACCTGTCAATCAAATAGCAGTGCATTGCTGGAACTTTACTTGCACATATTTCTGAAATAAAACATCCAATCTCTAAACAAAAGCTATGCTTACATTCAGCACCTAGGGCCAGTATAGCACTGGCTTTACTTTATATATGAAAATCCTCCTGGTTTGTTCCCTTTAACTTTTCAAATGGAAACTGCTGCATTGATCAGCTGATCTTAATCTGAAAAAACACTGGAGACTGTCAAAGTACTGATTAGCCAGGGAAAACGGCGGGATGTCAGGTACATCCCTGTAGTAAATGGACAGCCAAAGTTCACCAGCGCGAGAACCGCAGCTCGTTACCAACTGTAACCCTAACACGGTATATGGACCGTAGCTGTCCAGATCCTGGCGAGCAGACATTGTCACCTGACTTCAGGAGCAGTTCATATAAAAGGTGCGGCGATGAGATAGAGGTGGTCTACTTCTCCCGAATGTACAAAAATCAATCACAAGCCTCTGCCTGGGGGACACGTGATAAGTATTTTAGCCTCCACCCCATCCTGTACAGTCGGATATAGTTAGATCACAGTTACGGCGCTGGTTATTTATAGGTTGTAATTCAGGACTCATCACAATTACCTTGGCAAAGTCCCCACATGGATCCGCTAACATGTGGATCTACAAGAGAAGAACAGGCTGAATCAGTGCATGAAGAATTCCACACAAATACACACAATGTTTCCTATCTAGTTGCAACAGTATCAAAGAAAAGATTCCAGTAATGAAACATAGAATCATTTTCTTGCAGTTCACGAGTGCCGGGCTCAGTCTGCACTTAGAGCGCTCCGGACGCTCATCCTTTTTCACCAGTGAGGGACAGGTGATCGTCAGTGATTGACAGATCCCTCTTCTCCGTGATCTACACCTCCTGCCATCATCTCATGGAATCGTCCATCATTCCTGGGGCTGGAGCATGAAAAGTAACACAGAGCTGGACTATCTGCCATGAGAATGATGGCGCCTGCGCGAGATGTCAGTGTCTGTGACCCTGTCCCCCTCCTGACATCTTGTCCCTGGGAATGACGGCGCCTGCGCGAGATGTCAGTGTCAGTGACTTGCTCCCCCACCTGACATGTTTGGCAGGCATTGTCATCCTCGGGGGCGGCGCACGTGCATATGGATAGTCCGGCTCCCAGAATTCTTTCAGGACAGTACTGAAAATGCGCCTGCCCAAGGGATAGAATTAGTAAAACCGATGTTTGCTCCTTGGAACCAAGTTGTGTCCTACGAGCTCCTACAATGCACTGCTCACAGAAAGGAATTATAGGGGTATTCCCATCTCCAAGACCCTATTCCCAATATGTAGTAGGAATATATATATATTTTTTTTTTTTTCATTTATATAGCGCTGTTAATGCCACGGAGCTTTACATACATCAGCAATACTGTCCCCATTGGGGCTCACAATCTAAGGTCCCGATCAGTATATTTTTGAATTGTGGGAGGAAACCGGAGAACCCGGAGGAAACCCACGCAAACATGGGGTGAACATACAAACTCCTTGCAGATGGTGTCCTTGGTGGGATTTGAACCGAGGAATCCAGCGCTGCAAGACTGAGACTGCAGTCCTAACCACTGAGCAACCGTAAAAATACTAGCATAATATTAGCAAATACCTCTAATTATAAATGTAGTATAGTTCCCCTGATATAGCCATGTTTCTTACCTCATGTGCAGGGTATCGCAGGACCTTATGTATCCATGGTTATATCCACTCACATAGTGACAGTTAGTTGCTGGTGGTCATAACCATGGATACCTAAGCTGCAATGCCCTGCACATGAGGTAAGAGATGGCTAATCAGGAGAACTATACTACATTTCTAATTGGAGGTATTTGCTAATATTATTATTACACCTACTACATATTGGGACAGGATCTTGGAGAGGAGAATATCCCTTTAATGAGATTTTTTTTTCTAATCTTTTGATTGGAATGTGCCTAGTTTGGAGTGGATTCCATGAGTAACTGCTAAAAAAAAAAAAGCATTTTTTACCCCACCAGGTGCTTGTTTAAAACCTGAAGAAAAAAAAATGAAGTCAAAAGACTGAACATATGCACTGCAAAGACGTTTTACAGTACAAAATGAATGGAGAGAGTCTTTTAAGTGTTTTTTTAGTGTGTTTTCAAGATTTTTTTTTAAGCCGAGTTAATCCAAAAAACTGTTTGCACACAACCTTGAGGGGATATTTTTAAACAGATTTTTCTGAAGTAAAGCCCAGAGCATTGGTGGGAAAAAATAAAAAAAAACAAAACAAAAAGCATTTTTTTACTTGTTTTTTCCCCCCATTCATTTGAACGCTGCAAAGAGAATGGACAAGCTGCAGCAGATTTCAATGGTTCAAATCCGCAAGGAAAAAAAAAAAAATCCGTATGTGCACGAGATTTCAGAAATCTCATACCCTTTGCTAGTACCTGTAAAAAACATTGCACTTTTTTTTCCTTGGCAAAAATGCATCATGTGAACAAGCCCTTAGAATTTCGCATTTAGCTTCGTGAGAGGTAAAAATATGCAATTAAAAATCATCAACAATTACAATTAAAAAGTAAAAAGTTACAAAATAATCCTCAAAGTTTAGAATTTTCTTAAAAGTTTCTATGTGCCAATTCTTTCTTTCCGCTGTGTGGTTCACTGACCGCCCCGATGTGGAGTATTCCCGGCACACTGGTGTTATACAACGAGAAAAGTGGACGCCGGCCAACTCCGAGAGTTACACAACACGCCACCTGAACTAATCGTATTTAACCCTTGGAGTGAAAACTCCATGCTCCTCTCCGCAGGTTTAGAGAGCACAGAAAGTGGCAGTCACCGTTAGGAAGGGGTATGGGGCGAAAATCCAGACCGATGCACCCATAGTACTGTATACACGTGTCCTAGACAATGAACCACATTGCAGATTTAGAGGATAGTATGAAATCAACTTATAGGATTTGTCCTAATTTTTAACAGGACTCCCCAAAAATCAGTAGATCATTCGACACTTCTAGCTCCTGTGCAGTTCTGGTAAGTAACCCAGTCTCTCCATAGGTAATATACATTATATAGACAAAATTACTACCGTAAGTCACCTACATATTACACCTACAGGAGCCAAATCGCTAGACATTAATATGGAGTTTGACCTTCACCCACCAAACTATTCAAAGGGCACAATGCAGTCAGGCGGATAATGTTCTCCTGGCATTCACCAAGCCCAGAGTCGTCCATTAGAGGACATGTGGAGCAGTGTGTTCTGTCTCTGCACAGAACTAATTTCATCCAGAGTCTGGGTGGTGGTGGCTTTACACCACTTCATCCGACGCTTGGCATTGTGCTTGGTGATGTACGACTGCATCTGCTCGGGCATTAAGTTCCCGGCGAGAACAGAGTTTGTGCTTGACACCACTTCATCCGACATTCAGCATTGGGCCTGGTGATGTACGGCTGCAGCTGCTCGGCCATTAAGTTCCCGGCGGAGGCACAGTGTTTGTGCTTTACACTACTCCATCCGACACTCTGCAATGTGCCTGGTGATGTACCAGGCAGCTGCTTGGCCATTAAGTTCCCAGCAGGAACAGAGTTTGTGCTTTATACCACTCCATCCGACACTCAGCATTGTGCCTGGTGATGTACGGCTGCAGCTGCTTGGCCATTAAGCTCCCAGCGGAGGCACAGTGTTTTTGCTTTACACCACCCCATCCGACACTCAGCATTGTGCCTGGTGATGTACGGCTGCAGCTGCTTGGCCATTAAGCTCCCAGCGGAGGCACAGTGTTTTTGCTTTACACTACCCCATCCGACACTCAGCATTGTGCCTGGTGATGTACGGCTGCAGCTACTTGGCCATTAAGCTCCCAGCGGAGGCACAGTGTTTTTGCTTTACACCACTCCATCCGACACTCAGCATTGTGCCTGGTGATGTATGGCTCCAGCTGCTCGGCAATGAAGCTACCAGCAGGCGCAGGAATTGTACCGATGATACAAGAGGGGGTCTGGACTCTTCAGTTATGAAGTCAGCAGAGCATTGGTGACTTTTCCTCCCTCTGCTCCTCAGCACTCTGCCCCCTGCTCTGTAACATTACGGGGTCTCTACTTCGTCACTGAATTGCTGCGGTTTCTTACACTTCTCAATATCACTCATAGGTGATGGGGGGAATACTGAGGAAGAAATGTCATGAAAGTACTTGTTAGTCTAGTGGCTCCTATTACAGGGCTGAGCTGGTATCCATGAGCTTTGTACCACCAGCCGTTCTGTCAAATGTAAGTAAAGGCAGATTGCATCGGGTGGGGGGGGGGATGTTATATACCAGAAGGCTATATACCAGAGGGAGGGGCCGGAGATTATACAGTGGGAGTGAAGGGCTGGATGAAAAACCTAAATTAAGACATATGTCCTAATACTTTTCTCCAAAGATCATAGATCTGAGCGTAGGTTGTCTATTATGCTAAGCTCACTATCTTCTTCAGAAGTAAAACAGTTTCCCCTCCTGCACACCGCAGCATAACGTGTAACACAGTTGGGCAAGCCGGGCGCGCCGGACACACAGCCGGGCGCGCCGGACACACAGCCGGGCGCGCCGGACACACAGCCGGGCGCGCCGGACACACAGCCGGGCGCGCCGGACACACCATTTTTTCTTTTACCTTCCCATCAGCTCCATGCACTTTTCCCCACTCGCTCACAACAAAGGCGTCATTGACCGAGATGCAGGCGACGACTTCTGCCCCACGGGACTTCAGATCGTCAAACTGGGACACGTATCCAGGCAAGTGCGTCTGAGGACAAAAAGGACAACAACTAAACATAATAAAATCGTCATGGAGGGAACACGTCCTCCCAGATATCAGTTCAAGGGGATACAATAAACACTGTGCTGTATATAGTAAAATCAGCGACTCTATAGGATCCCATTACTTAGGATGATTAGTAATCCCACATATCTCTTCTACATTAATGATTGATGCAGATTAGCTCTAAGGATCACAGGCGACATTTTTGGTCCTTTTTAATTTCAGAAGATTTCCCTTGCTTAATTAATGTATTTGTAGTTTTCATAAAATCAGTGTTTTATCTGCAGGAGATCATCAATAGAGGGCAAGTAAATCTGATGCCATGTTCATGAGCTCTGTATAAACCCCCAACACCACTGATGGGCAGCTTCTGCCTATGCACAGTGTAAACAGAAAACTACCAATCAGTGGTTCGGGTCGGGTTATATAGGGCTCAGCATTCAGAGATCTGCAGCAAAAAACCCCCCCAAAAAACAGTGATTGTATCAAAGCGGCAGCAACCAGTAAAGTAAGTGACATCACTGGAATCAGGGTCTCTGCCCCTGCAACATGCGGTTTTAAAATATTAAAAGTGAAGAAAGCCCAAGAGACAACTTGTATGAACTGTAAATGATGTAACAGAAGATGCAGTGAGCAATAAACTGCATCGTTTTGTAAAGTATTCACTCCCTGTCGCTCCCGCTGCTCGTTACTCCACTGATTACGAAAGGTTCATTTGTTGTCTTGTTTGGCAATAAGGGACCTAAAGCCAACAGTCATTTCCACACTGGCCCTATAGCTGTTGGCCAATCCTGCCGACCGCTTATTTTCAGGGGAAATGACTGGCAGCGACTTTTCGGGCTGATCCAGTTTTGTCCACAAGATAAACCGTACTGGGGGGCACCCAGCAGCCGAGTGCCTACGATCCAGAAATCTATACAGTACTGGGGAGACTGGAGGGAGAGCTACCGGAAATCTACACAGTACTGGGGGGACTGGAGGGAGAGCTACCGGAAATCTATACAGTACTGGGGAGACTGGAGGGAGAGCTACCGGAAATCTATACAGTACTGGGGGAACTGGAGGGAGAGCTACCGGAAATCTATACAGTACTGGGGGAACTGGAGGGAGAGCTACCGGAAATCTATACAGTACTGGGGAGACTGGAGGGAGAGCTACCGGAAATCTATACAGTACTGGGGAGACTGGAGGGAGAGCTACCGGAAATCTACACAGTACTGGGGGAACTGGAGGGAGAGCTACCGGAAATCTATACAGTACTGGGGAGAGCTACTGGAAATCTATACAGTACTGGGGACAGCTACCGGAAATCTATACAGTACTGGGGAGAGCTACCGGAAATCTATACAGTACTGGGGAGAGCTACCGGAAATCTATACAGTACTTGGGAGAGCTACCGGAAATCTATACAGTACTGGGGGAACTGGAGGGAGAGCTACCGGAATTCTATACAGTACTGGGGAGACTGGAGGGAGAGCTACTGGAAATCTATACAGTACTGGGGGGACTGGAGGGAGAGCTACCGGAAATCTATACAGTACTGGGGGAACTGGAGGGAGAGCTACCGGAAATATATACAGTACTGGGGGAACTGGAGGGAGAGCTACCGGAATTCTATACAGTACTGGGGAGACTGGAGGGAGAGCTACTGGAAATATATACAGTACTGGGGAGACTGGAGGGAGAGCTACTGGAAATCTATACAGTACTGGGGAGACTGGAGGGAGAGCTACCGGAATTCTATACAGTACTGGGGAGACTGGAGGGAGAGCTACTGGAAATCTATACAGTACTGGGGGGACTGGAGGGAGAGCTACTGGAAATCTATACAGTACTGGGGGGACTGGAGGGAGAGCTACTGGAAATCTATACAGTACTGGGGGGACTGGAGGGAGAGCTACCGGAATTCTATACAGTACTGGGGAGACTGGAGGGAGAGCTACTGGAAATCTATACAGTACTGGGGGGACTGGAGGGAGAGCTACCGGAAATCTATACAGTACGGGGGGTGGGGGATCTATACAGTATGGGGGGGGGCTACCGGCTGAGCACAAACCAGCAGATCCAGACCGGCACCAACAGCCTCTCATCTCAGATCGGACACAACTTACCTTGGAGCATCCCGGAGTAAAAGCCCCTGGAACACTGAACAGCACCCCCTTCTTGTTACAGAACACATCCCGGATGCTTTTCCTGTTTCCGGGTCCTCCTTCATAGATCTGCACATCCGGAAGAGGCTCTCCAACCTTGGAAGAGTAATCACCGATCAGACATGTTGGATTCTCACTCTGCTTCACATAGGAGACAATGGCTGGACCCAATTATTTATAATGGGCAGATTACGGTATATGACTCCGGGTCGCTCTCTGGATTCGGTGTGAACCTAACATTAGACATCTGGGTCCGGCGTTGACCCTGTGACAAAATGAGGGCTTCACGGCTGCTAATAAGTGAGCAGATGCCTGAGGACAAGGGGATATGGAGCAAAGGAAAGAAAACACAACACTGAAAGAACGGTTTGGATTTTCTTAACTGGAGAATTGCATGACCGTTCCTTAGGAATGTGGAAAAACCAGGGCGGTGATGGCGGCCGTAGCATCGTCACTCTGCTGTCCCCATAGGGAGAGACAAAGGACACTTTTTTTACATCCTCAAAACAACTTCACAACTGTGCCTCCTGCCATCCCTGTGCACACGGGTCTGCAGATAAAATATGTCTGCTGTGCTCGTAGCCATGTGGTCCCTCTGGACAGATCAGGCAAGAAGGGTAACTATATAAAATACATGGCTCACTTTGTTGCAGAGCACTATATGGCGGCACACATTGCAGCAAAATGTGGCAGAGCACTATGTCAGCACTGAATTGCGGAGCACTATGTGGCCGCCCACTGTTGCGCGGCACTATGTGGCCGCCCACTGTTGCGCGGCACTATGTGACAGCCCACCGTTGCGCGGCACTATGTGACAGCCCACCGTTGCGCGGCACTATGTGGCAGCCCACCGTTGCGCGGCACTATGTGGCAGCCCACCGTTGCGCGGCACTATGTGGCAGCCCACCGTTGCGCGGCACTATGTGGCAGCCCACCGTTGCGCGGCACTATGTGGCAGCCCACCGTTGCGCGGCACTATGTGGCAGCCCACCGTTGCGCGGCACTATGTGGCAGCCCACCGTTGCGCGGCACTATGTGGCAGCCCACTGTTGCGCGGCACTATGTGGCAGCCCACTGTTGCGCGGCACTATGTGGCAGCCCACTGTTGCGCGGCACTATGTGGCAGCCCACTGTTGCGCGGCACTATGTGGCAGCCCACTGTTGCGCGGCACTATGTGGAAGCCCACTGTTGCGCGGCACTATGTGGCAGCCCACTGTTGCGCGGCACTATGTGGAAGCCCACTGTTGCGCGGCACTATGTGGAAGCCCACTGTTGCGCGGCACTATGTGGCAGCCCACAGAAAGGGCATGTGACCAGGGTAAAGGTCAGGGGTTTCCCGGTCTCTGTGGGTCCCAGCAGTGATCGCCTGTAATGTGGATAGAAGATAACGTGTTTCCGATGGACAAATCCCCCTGTAATGGCTGCAGGTGCCCCCCAAACCACGCCGGACCCTCAAAATCCTGGGCAGAAAATGTGGGGGGGTTTTTTGCATTTTTTCTACACAGCAAAGCGTTTTCCACTGTGAGGAGCTAAAATATTTTGATGCAGTTTTTGGATAAAAAAAAATTAGGACTTAATAAAAATAAAAAAAGCTGAAACGTTTCCCAACTTTATCCCTTCCTCGGAGCATTGGACACGCTGCTTTGGCTTAAAAAAAACGTCATAAAGCTGAAACTTTACAAAGAAAACATAAAAATAAAAAACATTATTTTACCACTTTTATATTGAAAAACGCCCCCATTCGCCATTTTTGGGTTTCAGCGCAGTAATAAATGGGGGAAAACATTAATGATTCTCTCTTAGGCGTTTACAATAATGAAATGTAACGTTCTTGGGGCAGAGTCAGCGATACCCGCCCCTGTGGAGATCATTACCCATCAGCACTGATAGAGGAGCTATTAATAGCGCAGGGCTAGATTACACGCCGGTGATTGCCGGCCGCATGTGTCGGAGGCCGCTGTGCACACGGTGCGTTACCTTTAGGGACATGGCTCTGCTCCACACTCCGCTCCTGACGCCTGGACGCAGCGGTGACAGGAGGAGGAATGATACGGGCAACCGAAGAGCCATGACAACTGTTGTCCGGCCCACCAGGGGGCGTGCGCAAAGATTTCACTGGAGGACACGCCCACCTGCGCTAAGCTGTGAAAGCGCTTGCGCCACTGTCTCACACTAGTGCGCTTGCGCGGCTGTCTCACACTAGTGCGCTTGCGCTTAGAAATCTCTCGTGTGGACACGCCCTCTTTTACAGCGGGCGGTGCGTTGACCCGAGTCCCCGGAAGTAGTTGCGGTGTGTGAACACGTGGGTGCCGGTACCGGAGAATGAAGCTACTGACGCATAATATGCTGCGGAGCCACGTGAGCGGCGTGACGCGAGGATTCCCGCTCATCATCCGGGTATAATAGGTGTTGCGTCCTCTGTGCTGACCTGCGCCATACTGAGCCCCCTCCCTCCCCTCATAGTTATCACTGGGCTGCTGCGCCTTTTTCCAGCTCTAATAGTGACTGGCACTTTACGGCTGTGACTCTCTGTCGCCATTGGTTGATTTCAATGGAATTGGATTTGGGAATTTTTTACGTCATCACCAGGTTGATGGTGACCTCTTACTTCCCGCTGCTCCCCTGAATATTTTGGTTTTTGTTTGGTTAAAATCCGCCATATGGTTCCTGAAATACGGGCCTTTTTGTTTAGTGCCCCCCAAGGGGCGTGGCTTATGGGTAAGCATGCAGCCTTTAGCCACTCCCCACGGACCACTTTGAGCCACGCCCCCTCAGTAACTCAATAAATGAGCACTATGTATAAAGGCATGTA
Organism: Anomaloglossus baeobatrachus; assembly: GCF_048569485.1. Classification (NCBI taxonomy): domain Eukaryota; kingdom Metazoa; phylum Chordata; class Amphibia; order Anura; family Aromobatidae; genus Anomaloglossus; species Anomaloglossus baeobatrachus. The sequence goes on from NC_134362.1 coordinate 49,449,279, forward strand.
TCTCTAGAACCGTATGGCGGATTTCTGAAAAAAATGACCAGAATCCTCGGGGAAGCTGAAGAAATAGAATAAGAGCATAAAATGGTGAATTTTGACCTGGTGATGAGTCCCCTTTAATTGATTATCGGCACAGGATGATTGTGCAAACCCAAGTAGAGACACTTGGTGCATCATGGAGGCTAATCATTTTAAATTCACCTTCCCTCCTGCTTGTTTTCCAGCAATATCCACCCTCCCCTCTTCTGTGATTGACAGTTCTGGCTTCATAGACACAGAGAGGGGAGGAGATAGAAAACCAAGAAGTGGATTTTCATGATTAGCCATGCCATGATTCACTGAGCGCCTGAACTTGGTTTATACAACCATCCTGTGCTGCCGGTGCCTTTTAGGCCTCTTTCACATGTCCGTACAAAACACACACATTTTGCGCAGTGCGTGCGTGCTAAGCTGCATGAACTTCCATACCCACCTGTCCATGATGCCGCTGCTGCCTCCGGTCCTAGGTTCAATGAGCATAATGAGCGGACCCGGAAGCAAGTGACAGCAGTGCTGGAGACTTCAGCGGAAAAGACAGGTGACTATAGAAAAGCATTTTATTTCACAGACATGTGGTTTTCTCTGGTACATGTCACACAGATCACATCAGTGTGCGGTCCGTGTGACACCCGTGTTGCCTGAGAAAAACGGACATGTCTACGTGTGGAGCACACGAGCACACAGTCCATGTGAAAACACGCAGGTGTGTGCAGACCCATTGATTTTAATGGGTCCACGTGTGTCCGGTACGTGTGAAAACAGACGTGTGAAGGAGGCCTAAAAGGGAAAAAGAATGTCACTTATGTGCCTGTGCTTCTCTGTCTCCATGGTAACAGACTACGATTATTCCCTTTGTAGTCTGAGTCTGCAGTCACTCGCTCCACGCTAATAAGTGGAGAATAGACACAATGGAGTGTTGAGTGTAGGATCGGAGTGCAGAGTTTAGTTTTTGGAGCTCATACATCATTGCTTTTGTAACTTTTCTTTTTCTGTAGTTAAAATGGTTCTATTAGTGACTTCATAAGCTCTTCTTTTTTTTTTGGCTTTTTTTTTTTAACTCTAAACGACCTATAGAAAACTGAGCCGCTAAAAAGAACACTGACTTGCAGTAAATTTTCAACGTTTTCTAAGACCCCCCCCCTAACTTTTTATCTTTCTGTTGAAGGCGCTGTGTGAGGTCTTATCTCTTGCATGGAGCGTTGTCATTTTTATTAATCATGTTTTGGGCACGTGCATTGTCTTTTTTATTCACTTTTTATTGCATTTTCGGAGGCAGGTGTGTCTTCCCTTCTCGGGGTCGCGGCGTCTCCCTTCTCGGGGTCGCGGCGTCTCCCTTCTCGGGGTCGCGGCGTCTCCCTTCTCGGGGTCGCGGCGTCTCTTTCTCGGGGTCGCGGCACATCAATTGTTATTGGGTCGCGGCGTCTCTTTCTCGGGGTCGCAGCGTCTCTTTCTCGGGGTCGCGGCGTCTCTTTCTCGGGGTCGCGGCGTCTTTCTCGGGGTCGCGGCGTCTTTCTCGGGGTCGCGGCGTCTCTTTCTCGGGGTCGCGGCGTCCCCTTCTCGGGTCGCGGCACATCAATTGTTGTTGGGTCGCGGCGTCTCTTTCTCGGGGTCGCGGCATCTCTTTCTCGGGGTTGCGGCACATCAATTGTTATTGGGTCGCGGCGTCTCTTTCTCGGGGTCACGGCATCTCTTTCTCGGGGTCGCGGCGTCTCTTTCTCGGGGTTGCGGCACATCAATTGTTATTGGGTCGCCGCGTCTCTTTCTCGGGGTCGCGGCATCTTTCTCGGGGTCGCGGCGTCCCCTTCTCGGGTCGCGGCACATCAATTGTTATTGGGTCGCGGCGTCTCTTTCTCGGGGTCGCGGCATCTTTCTTATGTCACAGCGTTTCATTATTGTGTTGCGGCATCTCCCTCCTTGGGTCTCGGCGTCTCATTGTGTATTGCCCTCTTGCAGCACTAGATGGCGCTGTACTTTAATGCAATGCAGTGTAAGTTGAGTCTCGCCTCCCCTCTGTATAATGTTAATGACCTACTGTATACTCTGCTCTGATTTTAGGCAGAGGAGGTGAAGCTGAATTCTGTGGACTTTAACCGAGATTTTGTGACCCGTATGATTCCTAAGCTGGAATGGGAGGCGCTGGTGCAGTCTGCAGAGAGCGTGAGTGTCCGTCCGTCCTCCCCGCATTTATATATAAATGAATTTGTAGCATCGCTCACCTTATTTAATCATCTTTTCCTTTTAACATTTTTTTGCTACTTTTATCTGATTGTTATACTATAGAATATACTGCATCTTGTTTTTCATCAATTACTACTTTCTGCCTTAGGCCCTGTGCGCACTTGCTGGTTTTTGCTGCGGATTTTCTGCGGATTTGCTTCATGTTTTGCTGAAGAAAATGTTCATAACATCTCTGCAGTGAATCACCAGCAAAACCTATGGAAAAAAAAATGCTGTGCGCACTACGCAGAATTTGACAGCTGCATGTTTTGCTCCGAGATTCCCGCAGCAAAAACAATTGCATGTCACTTCTTTTCCGCACGTCGCTGCGGGATTTCACTCTATTGACTGCAATGTAATCATGAAATCCTGCAGGGAATAACGCAGGCAGCAAATTCTGTGCGGTTCATTGCGTTTTCCTGCGTTATTCCCTCCGGTATTTCGCGGTTTACCTGCGGTAATGTTCATCACTGGCTGCGGTTTGCAGGGAAGTGATGTCATTACAGGAAGAGGAAGCGGAGCAGAGTAAACACACACACATCACAGACATAGAACACACATCAAACGGACATATAAAAAAAACAAAAAACGTGGGCCCCGCCATATTTTTACCGTCCAGCCGAGGTAAGCACACAGCGGCGGCCCGGTATTCTCAGGCTGGGGAGGGCGAGGGGCAGGGTTAATGTCCCCCCTCCTCCTGCAGCCGAGAATATCAGCCGCAGCTGCCCCGGGACTGTCGCATGCATTATGCGGCAGCACCGGCGTGTCCCCAGCTCTTCTTGTTGCTGTGATGCGGTGGCAATCAAGGTAATGTAAGGAGTTAATGGCGACGGATCTCCGCCACTAAGTCCAGGCTTGATCATGGCAGCGTCTATGAGACAGCTGACATGATCAACCTGTAAATAAAGTGAAAAAACACACACACCGAAAAATCCTTTATTTTAAATAAAACACAAAAAAGCCCCTGGTTCACCCGTTTATTAACCCCCTCCGAAACACACAGCTCCGACGTAATCCACGCTTGCATCCAGCCGCGACTGACACTGACACACAGGCTCAATGCAGCCTCGCAACGAGCCAGCAGAGGTAACCACAGGGCATCTCCCACGGCCGGTAATGTGAACTCACTGCCGACCGTGAGTAATGCAGCGTGTGCTCACAGGGACTCTGTCTATCTATCTATTCTTCTATCTGTCTATTTCTCTATCTATTTCAGAATGAAATGACTTTTTTTTTCCCAACGTGCTTTATTGCATTGAATGCAATAAAGCACATGTACCAACCCGCACGCGGCAATACTGCGGTCAAACCGCATGCGGTTTTCGGGTGCGTTTTTTTACCGCGGGTGCGGTAATCTTTCAGAGCCTGTGGAATTTTCTTGAGAAAATTCCATTTTCCAGTGCGCACAAAGCCTTATTCACTAAAAAAAACTGTGCATGTTTGAGATATAGGTCTTGTTTAAAACCCTTGCAATATGCATTTTCATGTATTTCAAGTACTAATCTTAAAGGGAATCTGTCACCAGGTTTTTGCCATGTAATCTGAGAGCAGCATAATGTAGGGGCAGAGACCCTGATTCCAGCGATGTCACTTACTGGACTGCTTAGAGTAGTTTTGATAAAATCACAGTTTAATCAGCAGGAGATTATCATTACAGGACTACTTGCCGTCCTGCAGGTAGTCCAGCATATTCATGATCTCAGTATAACTCCTAGATCTGCAGCAGAGAAAACAGTGATTTTAGCAAAACTACACTAAGCAGCTCAGTAAGTGACATAGCTGGAATCAGAGTCTCTGCCCCTACACTATGCTGCTCCCAGATGGGGGGGGGCAAAAATCTGGTGACAGATTCCCTTTAAATAATTTATACTGTGACAGTGATCCACTTATCAGTATATAGCACTTTTTTCGCTCTGAAGCCTGCTCATGATCCCTGGATGAATCCACGGTCCTTATGGTTCTATTTTAACTTCACACCCTTAGTGTTTTCGGCCAAATGTGGAATTTTCTGGACACATTAGCCATTAGTTAAGGTCACTGTGATTCATATACTGCATACTGTATCCATCTGCCCTCTAGTGGCTACACAAACAAAGGCTTTTTTCACATACATGTACAACAGCAATTAACCCGGGTCTACAGCATTTACACTTTTCTAAGAATTTAATTATTTAATATAATCACAGATTTTGTGTTCTTCCTGCGGTGACTTTACTAATAAATCACCTCTATGTTGTGTATATTGGTCTCAGACCTTTGATGACAGCATTTGCACTTTATTAGTTATTTGTTATATTCCAGATCCAGAATTTTGCAGGACTTGTTGTATTATTGAATATGTTTAAACTCTGTATCCAGCATCAAAAACCTGTTTAAAGACTAAGGCTACATTCACATGACTGTTCCGTTTTTGCGGGCCGCAAAAAACTGTCCTTTTTTTTTCACGGATGCATCCGTGTGTCATCCGTGTGCCTTCCGGGTTTTTTTTGCGGACCGCAAAAAACGGAAGCAGCAAGAAAGATAAATAGATGAGTAGATATAGAGATGGATAGATAGATATAGACATAGAGGGATGAATGAATTAATGAATAGAGGGATAGATAGATGAGAAAGACATATATAATGTCCCACCCCCCTGCATATTCTAAGCTGGCACCCTTTTGGACTTTCATGTGGCACTAAAGGGTGCCTAGCCTTGTATTTAGCCAAAACATACATAATTAAAAAAAAAATGACCTGGGATCCCCCCTATCTTTTGTAGCCAGCTAGGGTAAACCAGATGTCTGCAGCCTGCAAACCACAGCTGGCAGCTTCGCCTTGGCTGGTAATGCAAAACTGAGGGCACCCCACGCTGTTATTTTAAATTAAATAAATAATTTAAAACAAAAAACACGGGGTCCCCCCCAAATTGGATCACCAGCCAAGGTAAAGCGGACAGCTGTGGGCTGGTATTCTCAGACTAGGGAGGTACACTGTTATTGGACACTCCCCAGCCTAAAAATAGCAGGCTACAGCCGCCCCAGAAGTGGCGCATCCATTAGACGCGCGAATATTAGTTCTTCGCCCCAACTCATCCCGTTGCCCTGGTGCGGTGGCAAACGGGGTAATATATGGGATTAATACCAGATGTGTAATGTCACCTGGCATCAAGCCCTTGGGTTAGTGATGTCAGGCGTCTATCATATACCTGACATCACAACCCAGTCAGTAATAAAAAAAAAAAAAAAAAAAAAGACGACAAATACATTTTTATTTGAAAAAACATTCCCCAAAACATTCCCTCTTTCACCAATTTATTAGAAAGAAAAACAAATCCAGGTCTGGTGTAATCCAAGGGGGTCCCATGATGATCCATACCATAGTCAATGTCCCAGTCAATGAAGAACAGAACATTCCCCATTGGCTGGGAGATCAGTGCAGTGACCTGAGCTAACATCAATAGGTTAGCCCAGGTCACTGCAGGGGATGACGAGCGCTGCTGTCAGGAGGTTAGTCAGGAGGTACATTACCTGTGGTGATCGCTGAACTCCTGACATCAGTGCTGTCACTGAGTTCAATGACCGCCGCCTTCACAAGCCAAGTATCGCGAGCGGCCCGTGACGTCACCGCTAGCCACAGTCTCGGGTCGGCAACGAGAGGAGATGGGACAAGCGGCGGGCATAGAAGTCAGTGACAAGCGCTGATGTCAGGAGGGCAGGACTTCATCACCGCAGGTAATGAACTTTACTAACCTCCTGATGGCAGCGCTCGTCATCCCCGCAGCTGCTGACACTGCTGTGCGGGCAGCTGCGGACACACTACAGTGCGGGCAGCTGCGGGGACACACTGCTGTGCGGGCAGCTGCTGACACACACTGCTGTGCGGGCAGCTGCTGACACACTGCTGTGCGGGCAGCTGCTGACACACTGCTGTGCGGGCAGCTGCGGGGACACACTGCTGTGCGGGCAGCTGCGGGGACACACTGCTGTGCGGGCAGCTGCGGGGACACACTGCTGTGCGGGCAGCTGCGGGGACACACTGCTGTGCGGGCAGCTGCGGGGACACACTGCTGTGCGGGCAGCTGCGGGGACACACTGCTGTGCGGGCAGCTGCGGGGACACACTGCTGTGCGGGCAGCCGCGGGGCTGGAGCGGGACACAGACTCCATGGGTACCCGACGGAAGTCACACGGAAGTGCTTCCTTGTGGCTTCCGGGAATTTTACGGACCCATTGACTTGTATTGAGTCACGGTCCGTTATTACGGAACAGAATAGGACATGTTCCATAATAACGGAACGGACATACGGCATCCGATGTGTTTTTTTTGTAGGATCGGATGCATACGGAAGTTCTTCTGTGTGCCATCCAATCCCACACAAAAGACATTGAAAAGATGGTCCTGTCCGTGGGTCCGCAAAAAAACAGGAACTGACCAGGACAAACGGAACGGTCATGTGAATGAGCCCTAATATAGGGACTTGTATCAGGAATTGTTGTATAATATTTAGATACATGTATTTATATGTAAATGTTACCACATACCAATAGTATCACATTCTATTATACATTAAGGTATCTATTTAGAAAACAGTGCATTTTTTATCAGCTCACCCCGTCTCCTTTCGTGTGCTTCTCTGAGTCAAATTAAGACCGGGCGTTGCAAGGAATGATACCAGGCAATCCAAAGGACATGTTTGGGGAGAAAAAAATCATCACTCATAGCTATGAGTAATGACATGTCAGTCCGAAACGCGTAGGCGTCTTCTACAAATGTGCACCATGTATGGTTTTATGACTTCCCGCTTTTTGGAATTTTTAAAGAATATGGAATAAACTTGGTTTTAATTACCGTATTTTTCGCTTTATAAGACGCATCGGATTATAAGATGCACCCCAAATTTAGACATAAAAAAAAAGGTAAAAAAATAAAAATAGGGGCCGTCTTATACTCCGGTGTTGTCTTACGGGAGGGGGGCAGCGGTGGTGGTGAAGCGGGGTCACGGGAGGCAGAGGTTGTGCTGGAAGGTGCGGCGGGTCAGTGGTGGCGGGGTCCGTGGTGGCAGGCGCGGCGGGGTCGTGGTAGTGGCAGCAGCGGCGGGTGAGTGAGTGGTGCAGCAGGCCGGTGCGGTGAGTGTCCCAGTGTCTGCGGCCCCGGTTCAAATGATGGCGCCTGGAGCGGTGCATGCGCAGATGGAGCTCTTATCCAACGGCTCCATCTGTGCACACGCTGACTCCTGGAGCGGCGCATGCGCAGATGGAGCTCTCATCCAAGAGCTCCATCTGCGCACGTGCCCGCTCCCGGCGCCATCATTTGAAACTGGGACCGCGTACACACTATAACACAGGGTAACCTGCTGCACAGCCGCCCGTACGCACAGAGAGGCACTCGGCTGCCACCCGCACGTAGGCACAGGCACCCGACTGCCGCCCACACGCAGCCACAGGTACCCGGCTGCCACCTGCACGCAAGCACAGGTACTCGGCCGCTTGCACGCAGCCACAAGCACCTGGCCGCCCGATCGCCATATAGACAGGACCCCCAGGTAAAGCTATATTTGGGTTTTAAGATGCACCCCTCATTTTCCTCCCAAATTTTTGAGAGGAAACTGTATATTTCAATATGGTATATTTCAACCGGACAAGATGCTGGATTTTTTTTCTCCACAAACATGTCCTTTAAATTAAGGTATCTATTCTATTCTATGGCCCTTAGAAGAAAGAAGGAACATCCAGCTCTTCAGGCGAGGAAAGCCATGGTCTTTATTTTAGCATGCATGAAATTTTGCACGGACACCCCATGTGACCCAGGGAATGTCGTAGACTATGTTTTGACAGGAAATTGCAACCCCGCACTTTTACTCTCCAAAAAGCTGCCTCCATTAAAGTGTATGGAGCCTGGAACTACAGGTTAATATTAGGAGCGGTGAGTGGTTGCTATAGGAACAAAGGACATTGTTAACATAAGAAGCTTATGTGTGAGGTAATATGATATTGGTGGGGAGACGGGGAAAGAGACAGACGGACTGATACAAAGACAGACAGAGAGACAAAGAAAGAGCGACCGAGACTGAGAGAGAGACAGTTACTATCCCGGGCAACGCCCGGGTACTACAGCTAGTATTGAGAGATATAGATAGATATAGATATTTCTATGGCAGGGCCATAGAATCCAATTTATGTATATCAGCTTACCGTGTACAAGCTCAGTCCTGGCCTCTCCCTGGAGCACGGACAGGCGCTGCCACAGCCCGATATTGCAAATAGAAGAAAGAAGGAACATCCAGCTCTTCAGGTGAGGAAAGCCATGATCTTTATTTAAGCATGCAGACAACGGTATATATCATCCAGCCATCCTGATATATATTGCCCCCCAGCCTAGTACATGGCCCCCATCTTGGTATATATGATCCACCAACCTGGTACATGGCCCCCATCCTGGTATATATGATCCCCTATCCTGGTACATGGCCCCATCCTAGTATATATGCCCCCCATCCTGCTATATATGGGCCCTCTCCTGGTACTGTATGTATGGCCCCCATCCTGGTATATATGGCCCCCTGTCCTAGTACTGTATGTATGATTCCCCAATCTGGTACATGGCCCGCATCCTGGTACAGTATATATGATCCCACTCCTGGTACAGGAGCGGGGAATATTCACTTTCTTAATGAGCGGGCACACGTGATCACGCAGCAGCTTCTTGGAACTCAGATATATGCTCGCATCACGAAGCAATAAATATACAGAGCGAAGGCTCGCAATTAGAAAAATTCATAAGTTGCTGCACTGATTTACTCAAGGCATTACTGTATTGAGCAGGCTCAGCGCCGGGCACCCGTGCCAGACATATCGGGAGGGAGTAAACTACTTTAAACTTTTTTTAATCTCCCTTTGTATTTTCAGTTTTGCTGGAGATTGAAATCTTCTTGTATCTTGCTGCTGTTTGTGCCTATTAGGTTTAGCAGCAGCTATAAATATTAATGCCGCCATCAGGTCTCCAGCATTGTGAGGGATTGGCCAAATGTTTATACCCTAAACAATACCTGTAAGTACCGTCCCTGGTGTAAATGACACTGGTGTGCTCTCGTTACAGCTGGGCCACGGCTCGGACCTTCCACGAGAGCTTGTATCTGGATATGAAAACGATGAGGAGTTCTTGAAGAAGGTTCACCATGTCTTGCTGGAGGTAAGACCCCATAATGCAAGCAGGGCGGGGGGTGGACATGCTCTATGTTGTACTGGTGTGACTCATAGCCTAATTTTTCTCTGCCAGGTTGAAGTTACTGAAGGTGCCTTGAAGTGTCCAGAATCTGGGACAGAATTTCCCATCAATAGAGGAATTCCCAACATGCTCATTAATGAGGAGGAGTCCTAACTAGCAGCCTGTTCCTCGGCCTGTAAATATTGTCCCGCCACCCTTTGTTCTGTCTGTTCTTATTAAATGCTGTTAACCTGTTGGACATCTTGTGTCTTTTTTGGGACTGGTGCTCGAAAACCTCTTGCAGATGTCCGTTAAACACAGCCACAATGAACAGTGTGGCTCTCCTGACCCGAATGTGACCGCCTAATATATGTCTACAAACCTTTTGCAGTTGGAGTTAGGAGACCCACTATCAGTCTGTTCATTGCGGTCCATACTCTGAACTTCTTTCTTGGTAGTCTAAATGAGGCTTAAAGGGGTTTCTGAATCTTCTGTGTGCACAACGGATACTGTCAGGATTCTCCAGTGCCAGTGGCCTTCAGTAAAAGTCAATTGAGCAAGGCTGCACACGTCTAGTCTGCACGTGACGGCATATATGCAAGCCACATACTTGAGGTCATGTGATCGCCCACTCTCTCCCCACCGTTGGTGGGAAATCTTGAGTGTGCAAGCTGCATACTGAGGATTAAACATCTGCAGACTGGCATGTGACCGCCTACTCTCTCCCCACAGTCACTTCAGAATCCTGACAGTGCGCAAGATGCACACTGTGAGGATTAAACATCTGCAGACTGTCATGTGTCCGCCCACTCTCCCCACCGTCGGTTTGGAATCCTGACAGTGTGCAAGCTGCATACTGAGGATTAAACATCTGCAGACTGGCATGTGACCGCCTACTCTCTCCCCAGTGTCACTTCAGAATCCTGACAGTGCGCAAAATGCACACTGTGAGGATTAAACATCTGCAGACTGTCATGTGTCCGCCCACTCTCCCCACCGTCTGTTTGGAATCCTGACAGTGCAAGATACACACTGTGAAGATCACACACCTGGACGACTCCTTTAATGATCATAGAGATTGATATGCACAAATAATCAGCACAAAACATGAAATCTCCCTGATGTTTATTGCAGTTCAGGCCCATAAGAGTCTTAATAATATACAACGGTCTGTATATAAGCCATGAGGTATATTACATATGCACATTATTCTATAAGCTATGTACCGTAGAGAGCACCCACAAGCACTAGGGTAACCAACTGAAATACAGAAGTGTGACAACGTGGATGATAGAAGACAAGATGTACTAACCATCGATACAAACATATCAGTAATTCCGGGATTGTAGTAAGAACTAGAAGCGCAGAAGAGCAGAATGTAGTGTAGCTGCAGGGGAAGGCAATACAACACTAACAGACAAGGTCCCCTCCGATACTGCAGGGTGTGGGCACCTCGCCGGCATATATCCTGTTTACTAGCAGTGGAGAAACTGACCCTTACATAATAAATTAAGTAAAAAGCAGGATTTATGTCCCAGGATATCAGAGCTGCCCAATATATTCCCTAAGCTGTGGGCCTGGTAGTCTAAGTGCCACGTGGGTAGCCTATTATCTGACATATAAAACATAGCTACAGCAGTTCTAACACTTTGCCCTAATATTGGCGGAAAATGAATTGAGTGCAGTCTCTAATACTGGTGTAGTCGGGAGAGGAGCAGCTAGGAAAAGTAAGGTGGTCAAACCAAAACTGTATGTAAGGGAAGGTAGGTGACTGTGGTTAATGAGCGGTTATGATCCTTACTGATGTACCTTTCTGAACACTATAAATGATTAGACACGGATGTAATATGGAGAAAGCCGTCACGTAAATTCTCCACAACACCCCCCCCCCTAGATTTTTTCTATTCATTATTCAAGCTTTTGCTTTCTTTTGCCCCAAAAGCCCTGACCAACGATGTTAAATGTCATGAAGGGCTACTTCATGGGTCTGTTTTTCACGAATGGCACTCATACCTGTGATAACCTCAAGGATAGATTACATGTCCATTTGGGGGGAGGGGGGGTTTTGCCTTGCACTCTAGTGGTCTGCACTAAAATTTGGCAGATACTGATCTGTACAATCAAACTCACCAATGCAAGTCTTTGTGGGTTAAAAATTGGACAGCAATCGGAAGGCATCATCCATTTTTCATGGACTGTTGGATAGGGGAAGCTGGAGAAACCTTATTTTCTTGTTTTTTTTATCATATGAGAAAAAACGAAGAGACTCCACAATCAAAAACTGGTGAAACGGGGGGGGGGGGGGGGTTTGCACATAAGAATAATCAGCCCCAACAAGTAGCAAAGGTTCCACACTGCTGGCCATGACTATGTTCATTTTTCTGTGACATTCTGGATTGATAGGTCCTGGATCGGCATAATTAGCCACATTGCCTCCGTCAGTAGACCGTAAGTGTTATGGTCCTTTTATATAAGCCAATAATGATCGCTGGATCCTGATTATCATCCCATGTAAATATGGCGGAATGAGTAAAATGCTAATTTGTTGGATAATTTTTAGGCATGCCTAAACATTATCATTAGCAACAATACATTGTGTGGCTGGTAATGTATAGAGCAAGAACAATCGTACTGTCAATGATTCTGTTCCCCGTTATTGTGTTGTCAGGTAAGTAAATGAGTGGTGAACTATTTACTATAATTGCTCGACCCTCACATCGGCTTGTTTAGATTTGATCACATGCTTTTGTGAATCACCAAGGTCTTCTCATGCACCCACTTGCTCTTGTAGGTTTTGTGACACTAAGGCTGCTTTCACACATCAGTTTTTCGCCGTGCGGCACAATCCAGTAAAAAAACGGAAAACAGATCCGGCGTTTATTGCCGCCGGATCCGTTCTTGTATTAGCGCCAGATTGTGCTGCATGGCCTTGCGTTGAATCCGGCTTTTGCCAGATCCGGCGTAAATAGCAAATCCAGCGGCCGGATGGAACCCTGCTTGCAGCGTTTTTGGTCTCCGGCGAAAAACTGTATGGCACGCCATGCGGCTTGAGTTGAAATGAAAGTCTAAGCGCTGGATCCGTCATCATCCGGCATATGACGGAATCAAACTACTGATCCGTTTTTTTGAACTGCGCATGCTCGGTAGCACAACGGATCCGTCAAAAAACAGAAGGAACGCATGGAAAAAACTGATGCAACTGATCCGTTTTTTCGCCAAATCCGTTGCATCAGTTTTTTTTTGCCGGATTGTGCCGGAAGGCAAAAAACGGATGTGTGAAAGAAGCCTTAGGCTGCTTTCACACATCAGTTTTTTGGCATCAGGCACAATCCAGTGTAAAACCTGATGCGATGGATCAGGCGAAAAAACAGATCAGTTTCTTCAGTTTTTGGACAGATCCGTTGTGCTACTGAGCATGCTCAGTAGAAAAAAATGGAATCAGTTGCTGTAATGCGTTGTATGCCGCATTACGACGGATTCGGCGCCCATAGGCTTTCATTTTACATGACGCTGGATCAGTCGTGGTCCGTTTTTTTGCCACCGCCAAAAACGTTGCATGCTGCGTCCTTTCCAGCAGCTGGACACAAATTCGGCAGATCTGGCACTAATACAATTCAATGAGGAAAAAAACGGATCCGGTGCCGGATCAGTTTTATCCTTTTTTTGCCGGATTGTGCCTGAGGCCAGAAAACTGATGTGTGAAAGCAGCCTTACACGGCGTTGCAGAAGTGAGGAATGAGGTCTGTAAGCAGCGCAAAAGGAACAGATCACAAATATGAAGAACGTGACCATGTACATTTATATTACAGCATCTGTTCTTGGCTAAATGAAAAATCTAATTTGTACAGCCCCATTGTATATGTCTTGCCATAAATGCCAATCCATCCATGAAATTGACCGGTTTGCTAAGGATACACTGTCTACCAACCCGTCTTTTTAACCAGCTTTGTCAGCCTGCGCCAGATTACTCAGGACTTTAACTCAAGGTAAAGTTATCAGTGAGTTGAACCGAGGGCAGAGGAGTAAATAGGCTTGGTAAGACTTAATGGGATTTTCGGAGTTAGATTTTATATGCATGTGCAGGGGTGATAATGGCCGAGTTTTTGAAATGTGTCTTTCTCCATCAGGAGGATGCACACACATGTAGCTGCACTTGCATGACTGAGTTTAGTGGTGTGTGTGATTATATACTTGTAGTCAATATGGGCATCCCATGAGAGGACACAAAAAAGCACCACTAGTGAGAGTAGAGGACCTGGCAGAAAACTGCTGCCCATCTACTGCATAAAACAGGCCTAACAATCCCTTGAAACTCACGTCTTTCTATAGGAAATATATTGTATAAATATTAGGGTTTTTTATAGGAAGCCTGATCCCTCTAACTAGTAACGAGGAACAAATATTCTGCCTAATTTCCAGGTTAAAAGAACAGCTAATCCCAATATAGCCAATATATGGCACAACCTATTAGTGGCCTGATCCAAATGCTCCTGGACTGGATTCAACTTATCCTGCATGGGGGGGAGTAAAGAAGAGTTTCCCTTATCACAACCATATTACTAACATACTTGTTTAAAAGGGTTTTCCACTATATGGACAACCCCTTTTCATTCCACTTGTTCACACCCTTAAAAATAAATAAGCCTATACTCCCCTCCAATGCGACTACGGTTAAAGCAATGTCTGAAGCCACGATCTCTGGGCCCGCGTGACATTATGACACGCGAACCCCACAACCAATCAGTGCCTGGCGTCAGTTTCCCTGCGATCAGATATTTGAGTAGGATGTGAGCACTGTGCTGATTTCCTGCTCAAAGGTCCGAAGGCAGGGAGAAGGGAAGACGGTGCTGATTGTTATGACACGCGGGTCCCGCGACCAATCAGCGCTGGCTTCCTTCTCCCCGCCTTCAGACATTTGAGCAGGAAGTTAGTGCAGCGCTTACATCCTGCTTAAATGTCTGAGGGCGGGGAGACAGAAACCGGGCACTGATATGACACATGAGCCCTGTGACCAAACAATATCACGTGGGCCCTAGGATTGCAGCTTCAGACACTGCTGGAACCACATCGGCACTGCCGGTAAGTATAGGCTTATTTATTCAAGGGAATGAGGAGGGGACATCCCCTTTAAGTACAACATGATGTAATGCTATGTGTCAAAGGGATATTTACAGGAACATTTAACGATGCTCCGTTCTTGGATAGGGCTGAATGTGTCATTAGACCCGATCTATATTCTTTCCGTTCATTGGAAGATTGATTGACATCATGCCTTGGTAGGAGTAAGGGGATTGTTAGGATACGGTGGTGAAATTGTGCAGGACTTAATGGTGGAAAAGGTTGTATTTAATTGCATGACTTCCAGCATGTTTTTGATGGCTTTTACCCTAATGGGTGAACCTAGAGATTAGGATAATGCTGTTCCAGCTCATAGGGGAGTAATCCTGCTGTTCCAGCTCATAAGAGGGTAATCCTACCCCAGTATTAATCTGTTAAAACACCATGCTGCTGGAAGGTATTAAGTAATACTAAAGTGTTAAAACGAAAAAACTGGTACAGTCAAGCCCAATAATACCATATTAGTGTCAATGATTAAAGGGGTTCTTCGGGCATGCAATATGGTGCAAATCGATTTGTACTAACCCGTCCATCAGCTAAGAGAGTAATATGGTGACTGCTGGATGGGAACCTTGAGAACCACCTCGTTCCTAACAGTACCAGCAGTTTTTTTTTTTTTTTTTTAAACCAGGTCAGCTGATCAGAAGAAAAAAAAAAAGGTGTATGTATCTCACTCCTCCATATTTGTGCAAGGATCCTGCCGGCCAGCAGGCAACACTAATGGAGATCTGTTAGGTCCTAGATCTCCACCCGAACATGTGATCCAGCCATTCTAGATGGAAACTCTTTCATATAAAATACATCCAAGATTAGACAGTCTACAGGGGCATTACATGGTTGGGTGGATTAACCCACACATTTTGAACAAGCATTTTAAATCATGGTATATGCATCACGAAACCTATACAATGAGTATGAACAAACTTGTTCGAAACGCACAAGCTGATCCACATTGCTGTAGACTGTAATCTTAAATGTATTTAATACTTGTCGAATATAGAAGAACTTTCCATCTAGAATTGGTAGATCATACGTTTGTGTGGTTCTCTAGGACCCAAAAGATATCTTAGTGTCGCCTGCTGGCCATCAGGTTCCTTGCACAAATATGGAGCAGTGAGATACATACTCAATCAAAAGAAGATAATATTTATTCACTTATACAAGGGACTGCTGATAAGTCTTTGGATTTACCCAAAAAGAAACAAGATAGGATGATGAGACTTTACATTTATTCCACATACTCTCCCCTGATGTCAACACACTTCTTACATCGGTATTCCAAATCCTGTAAGCATAGCAAAAAGAAGGATTTCAGTTGTGCCTTAAACCAGGCATCTGTAGCAGCCACGGCATCAGAAATGGTGTGAAATTTGGTACCCTTGAGGTGTTTGTTCAGGTTTGGAAACAGATGATAGTCGGAGGGAGCTAGATCTAGTTGATAAGGCGGGGGTCAACCAGCTCTGCCAATTTTGCCATGGTCGCTTGTGCAGTGTGAGCGGAGGCATTGTCCTGCAGGAACAAGATTCCTTTGGACAGCTTACCGCGCCTTTTGGCCTTCAGAGCTGCCTTCAATTGGTCCAAAAGTTCAATGTAATAGCTTGCCTTGATGGTGGAACCTTTTTGAAGGTAGTCCACTAGCAGCACACCCTCCTTATCCCAGAACACAGAGGCCATCACCTTAGTGGCTGATTTTTGCACCCTGAACTTCTTTGGATGAGGAGAACCACTGTGCCTCCACTCAGGGTCATACAAATAAGTCCAGGTCTCATCCATAGTGACCAATCGCTCCAGTAAGTTCTTATCGGTCCGGAAATGCTGACAAATGTACCGGGAAGTTTTCACTCGCATGCTTCTCTGATTTGTTGTCAAACATTTGGGGGTCCACTTTGCAGATCGCTTCCTCATGTCCAAATGTTCATGGATAATGACACAAACACGTTCATGGGAAATCCCCATGATGTCTGCTGTTTAGCTGAAATTCCTCGATTCTCCAGTATGTGGTTGTGCACAGCATCGACGATCTCCGGAACAACAACCGCTCTCGGGCGTCCAGGACGTTCCTCATCATTGGTGCTGAAGTGGCCCGGTTTAAATTTGGCAACCCAGTTCTTAACTGTGGAATATAAAGTGCATTCATCCCCCAATGTCTGCGACATATCACCATGAACATCCTTTGTGGACTTTCCTTGCAGAAACAAGAATTTTATCCCTCCTCTGCTCTCAGTTGCTGAGAATATCGCATTAGACACCGTCATGTTGTTTTCCCGTGTGCGTAGAACACTGTTGCAATAAGCAAACACAAAATTTTGAAAACATATATTAGACAAATAAGGCTTTCATGTGATGTAACATTAGTTACCGTAGAAACAAAAAAAAAAATCACAAAGCCAAAGAGTTATCAGCAACCATTTGTATAGCGCTATTAATTCCACAGCACTTTACAGACATCGGCATCACTGTCCCCATTGGGGCTCACAATCTAAATTCCGTATCAGTATATCTTTAGATCCATAAATTAAGTCAGGCAAGAGGCAGTTCTCACGAATCCCACCCTACGAACACAAATAATTGTTGCAGCCGATGGACCAGGTCAATGGGGATCGATACATATTAACTGTAAATATTATATATGGCTACTACTCAAGTTTTTGGAGCTATGGTGATAGTATTTAATATTGGATGGAGTAGAACAGCACAGCTCCTCACAATAGGTAGTGGCTGCTGCCAACAACCTCAGATCAGGTGCTTGTCTATTAAATGAGATCCGATGTACCGTACTCTGCAGCGGCCACTACACCTTGGATGGAGCTGTGCTGTTCTGTTCAATGCAAAGCAGATAACATTGGATATTGATGAATCATCCTGAGGATTCGATATGACCGATTCCACCTCTTAAATGTCATGGAGGGGGATATACAGTGTGTCCACCCATATCCTGTCCACCGCCATTAACTTGAGAACGGCGGCAGCTATAGGCATAGAAGTGGTGTCTAGGTATAGTAAAGTAGCCATGCGCTACACAATGAAACCACCTATAGCGCCACCCGGTGATTAAACAACGGAGTTAGCATTTTTATCTCGAGAATGGAACGAGATAGAGAAAAAAATTGAATTAAAAAAATTGTAGGGCACCATTAATTCAAGACGAATTGACACTTTGCCCACAGAAATGCTATGATATGAAACCCATGACCCCCCCCCCCCTTCCCCAAAAACATTGAATGCTGGTCACGCATATGGCGCTCATTTAACTTTGATACTCAAAGTGGCCCCCGTCAGCTGCAATGCACATCTGGCCTCTGCACAGCATACTGTATCTTGCTGCACGTTGTGCAATATGGTAGGTGACACGTTTGCACAAGCATCTCTGATACGTCGTCGTAGGTCCTGCAATGTTGGTGGAGGGGTCGCATACACCTGCTGTTTGATGTGACCTCACAGAAAGAAGTCCAATGGGGTCAGGTCAGGTGAGTGTGGAGGCCACTCCACACAGCCACCATACCCAATGACTTGTAGGAAGGTCTCCATGAGGTATCGCTTCACGTCCGCAGCCTTGTGAGTTTTATACATTCTAATCATAGCATTTCTGTATGCAATATGTCGATTCGTTTTGAATTGATGATGCCCTACAACTTTGTAATTCACTTTTTGTCTCTATCTCTTTCCGTTTTCGAGATAAAAATGCTAACTCCGTTGTTTTCCACCAGGTGGCGCTATTGGTTTCATTGCATGGCTACTTTACTATACCTAGACACCACTTCTATGCCTATAACTGCTGCTGTTCTCATGTTAATGGCAGTGGACAGGATATGGGTGGACACACTGTATAGATCATATAATCCTGCCAAAGAATATACATGTGACACAAACTACGTAGTAGCATAGTACATGGTACGCACCTCTCCAAATGTGATCCGTGTAGACCTAAGTGTACAGAAGCATCCACCCCAACCCGTTTACTATTACATCTGGTATAAGGTCAGCAAAGAATGCACCAGAATGTCACCTAATGTGCAGCATTGTCATGTTATTACTCATGTGCAAACCTTATTTTGCAAAATATAATTGCACCTTTACATGACATCCCCCCATCGGACAGCGTCTGCCATTACCCACAGTGTTTTAAAACGAAATTATTGAGCAAAAGGGATAAAACAAACGATAGGTTCCCCAAAAAAATAGACGACAAATCCAGATTCTTTAACAAGAAAAGTAAAATTGACCGCTGTAAAAGTTCTACATAACGATGAACAGTAAGAGAAAGCGGGACACATAACACCAAGTCATCATCCAGTAACTTTGTGATGTGCCCTATTGCTTACTAATGGGAGCAAGGTTATGGCTCGAGTATGTCTGAAGGATGGAAGGACTCCCGGCAATTCTTCCTATGGCTTATCCTACCATAGGATAGCAGTACTTTGCAAAATTAAATAAAAATAGCTAAAAAGGCTTTGATGCCCCATAGCTGATACATCTCCTCCAGTGTCCCGCGTATCCCCACGCTATATTGCATACATGCCTGCATCAATCAATCCTGCGGCATCTTCCTTAACAGTCTATAATGCATTACAGGAAGAATGTGTGCGTGGAAAAGAAACATTGCTTGGTTTGCTCGTCCTATACATTCACTATGAAGTCCCAGCTTGCATCTTCTGGGTCTTTACAAGGAAAGTCACCCGTCCTAATCCATCATGGCTTCCAGCATCTCTAGGAAAAGCTTGTGCATAGGGACGGTCCCTTCTTCTCGTAGGCCATGGAAGTGGTGCAGGACTCTGCCAGCTGTCTGGCGAAGCAAGGGGAGTGTTAGAAGCAATTTTCCGTCCCGGCAGGGTTCCTCGGGGTGACGACTGGATTCATATTCGCTGAGTGCCTCCTGCAGAGCATCGCGGAGACGTAAAACCGCATCTGGATCTTCAATATGCACAGAGTCTGCAAAGAAAAGAAGGAGGGAGGAAAAATGGCTGCATTTACCTAGACTATGCTACAGAACAAAAGGATTTCATTAAATTAATAGGCCTTGAAATTAATTACTGTTTTGTTTTGCTTAGAGCCTTTAAAAAGAATCTGTTAACAGGGTTTGCCATGCAATCTGAAGGCAGCATGCTGCAAGGGTTAAACCATAGAATGCTGGGATGCCTCTTTTGTCATCTGTTATTTATTTGCTATGTTTGTTTAAGCAGCAGGACCTTTATTACTAGGTCTGCCATGCCCCTTCCACTGATTGGCACCTTACTGTTAAAGGGAACCTGTCACCAATTTTTTGCCCTATAAGCTGCGGCCACCACCACTGGGCTCTTATATACCGCATTGCTGTATATAAGAGCCCAGGCCGCTATGTATCACATAAAAAACACTTTATAATATTCACCTAGAAGTTCGCTCCGGTGCACAACGGTCGGATGGGTGTCTCCATTCTCCGGGACCGGCGCCTCCTCTTTCGGCCATCTTGGTCTTACTTATTCTGAAGCCGCGGTGCATGATGCCTCTACGTCAAACACACACGCTGTCACGGAGGTCCTGCGCAGGCGCACTTTGATCTGCCCTGCTCAGGGCAGATCAAAGTATTGTAGTGCGCCTGTGCAGGACCTGAATGCCGGCGCATGTGTATGACGTAGAGGCGTCATGCACCGCGGCTTCAGAATAAGTAAGACCAAGATGGCCGAAAGAGGAGGCGCCGCTCCCGGAGAATGGAGACACAAAGTGTGGGCGGGGCACCTCTCTCAGCTCTGCTACATGCCTAGAATGATTGTGTCAGACTGGCTGCACCCAGTAATCTAAGTGATACATCGTTGGATTCAGACTCTCTTTGCCTCCATCATGCTGCTCTCAGATGAGGTAGTAAAAACCTGCTGACAGATTCCCTTTAAGGATCTTTAAAGATGAAGCACCACTACATCATAAAGGGGTTGACCAAGACTAGGATAGATATTACCTATCCATCAATATTAGATTGGTGTGGGTCTAAGACCTGACACATTCACTAATCAGATTTTTCAGGTCCTGCGCCCAGCAGATGTACACATTGCACGTAACCAAAACAGTCACTGCAGAATATATAGAGCTTTGGTATTCATGAAGGCTGCGGGACCTTGTAACAGCAAATTGGTTAGGGTGCAAGTAATGATGAGCGGGCACTACCATGCTCAGGTGCTCAGTACTCGTAACTAGTGATGAGCGAGCACTACCATGCTCAGGTGCTCAGTACTCGTAACTAGTGATGAGCGAGCACTACCATGCTCGGGTGCTCTGTACTCGTAACTAGTGATGAGCAGGCACTACCATGCTTGGGTGCTTGGTACTCGGATGGATGCGACTTGAGTACCCGAATGTAATGCAAGTCAATGGTGAACTTGAGCATTTTTACGGAAGATCTTCCAGCATAATGCTTGAGTTTCCCATTGACCTCCATTATGCTTGGTACTCGAGTCGCGCCCATCCAAGTGTCCGATCTGCTTGTTTTGAGTACCAAGCATCTGAGCATGGTAGTGCTCGCTCATGACTAGGTGCAAGGTGTTGGACCACTAAAGATGTGATATTAATGACCTAATCTAATGATAGGTCATCAGTAGTTAAGGCCGAAAGAACCCTTAATAATTCAGAAGGCTAAACACAACCTGCAGCCTTGTCTACAATTTGAAGATCTGTCACTAGGTCAAAAAAGTGTCCAACATTTGGCTATTTTATTCCCAATGCTCCCCTAAATATTCATTTTTTTTATTGTTTATAAATCCACCATATAGTTTCAGAGATCTGGGCTTTTTATTAAGTGTATTAAGTGCTATTTTTATTGGCTTTTACAAGCGGGCGTGGCTCACAGTAATAATGCAGAGCAAAGGACCCGCCCCTGAGGATCCTGAGAGCACAGACTATGAAATTTAGCACTAAGGAAAAAAGCCCATCTCTCTAGAACTGAAACCCCCCCCACAGAAATAAAACACACCTGAATTTGTAAGGGTGAGGGCTTTTAACATGACATATTCCTCCCTCTCCACACGCAAGGCCCGATACTTGCGCACTAGATGAAGAACGCAGGAGCAGAGGTCAGACAGGCGGGCAGAATGCGAGGACTCCTCGTCCAACACAAAATCCTCAGCAAACACGACTTCATCTTCATATGGAAGCGAGCGGAACACAACTCCCAGAAGGAGAACCTCCATCCAGACGCTCTGCAGGAGACTCATCTGGTCCGACAAGGAAAGCGAAGAAAAACCTGCAACAGAACATTTTATTTTACTCCTAATCTTTATCTAATGTCATAATCTAGTTTTTTTGTAATATACTTTAGTTAAAAATTCTGCTTTATTTTTTTCCCACCATTTCCTCTTTGATAACGCTTCATTTCAGAATTACAGTGCATGCTGGGATACTCAAATGAGTTGTCATCGGGGGCAAAAGCTGTAGTCTCTTCAGTCATCAGTGACCTCCATTTCAGAGGGTGGGCTACTCCCTACTTTACTGAGCTTGCCACAATTGCCAATTCCTACTCCAGGGAAGGTGGAGGGATGTGGAGGGGCTGGCATATCTCTGTGGTCTGTACATGCGTAAATATATTTAATTAAATACATTTACATTAGTTAATAAGTTATCTAATTCTTCTCTTTAATTCAGGTTTTCACAGGGATTCCAACTCCCAACCTGTAGCATCGGAGGCAGCAGCAAAATATATAAGCCACAGGCTGCACTTTGAGGTATGGGAGGAATTTTTGTACTTGAATGTGCATGGTATTCTTTTTTACAGGCGCACACTGTACCGGTACATAGAGATACATTACAGGCAAACTGTACCGGTACATAGCAATACATTACAGGCACCCGGTACTGGTACATAGCAATACATTACAGGCACCCGGTACTGGTACATAGAGATACATTACAGGCACACTGTACCGGTACATAGTTATACATTACAGGCACACTGTACTGGTACATACAGATACATTACAGGCACACTGTACCGGTACATAGAGATACATTACAGGCAAACTGTACCGGTACATAGCAATACATTACAGGCACCCGGTACTGGTACATAGAGATACATTACAGGCACACTGTACCGGTACATAGTTATACATTACAGGCACACTGTACTGGTACATACAGATACATTACAGGCACACTGTACCGGTACATAGAGATACATTACAGGCAAACTGTACCGGTACATAGCAATACATTACAGGCACCCGGTACTGGTACATAGAGATACATTACAGGCACACTGTACCGGTACATAGTTATACATTACAGGCACACTGTACTGGTACATACAGATACATTACAGGCACACTGTACCGGTACATAGAGATACATTACAGGCAAACTGTACCGGTACATAGCAATACATTACAGGCAAACTGTACCGGTACATAGCAATACATTACAGGCACCCGGTACTGGTACATAGAGATACATTACAGGCACACTGTACCGGTACATAGTTATACATTACAGGCACACTGTACTGGTACATACAGATACATTACAGGCACACTGTACCGGTACATAGAGATACATTACAGGCAAACTGTACCGGTACATAGCAATACATTACAGGCACCCGGTACTGGTACATAGAGATACATTACAGGCACACTGTACCGGTACATAGTTATACATTACAGGCACACTGTACTGGTACATACAGATACATTACAGGCACACTGTACCGGTACATAGAGATACATTACAGGCAAACTGTACCGGTACATAGCAATACATTACAGGCACCCGGTACTGGTACATAGTTATACATTACAGGCACACTGTACCGGTACATAGAGATACATTACAGGCACACTGTACCGGTACATAGCAATACATTACAGGCAAACTGTACCGGTACATAGCAATACATTACAGGCACCCGGTACTGGTACATAGAGATACATTACAGGCACACTGTACCGGTACATAGTTATACATTACAGGCACACTGTACTGGTACATACAGATACATTACAGGCACACTGTACCGGTACATAGAGATACATTACAGGCAAACTGTACCGGTACATAGCAATACATTACAGGCACCCGGTACTGGTACATAGAGATACATTACAGGCACACTGTACCGGTACATAGTTATACATTACAGGCACACTGTACTGGTACATACAGATACATTACAGGCACACTGTACCGGTACATAGAGATACATTACAGGCACACTGTACCGGTACATAGAGATACATTACAGGCACACTGTACCGGTACATAGAGATACATTACAGGCACACTGTACTGGTACATAGCGATACATTACAGGCACACTGTACTGGTACATAGAGATACATTACAGGCACATTGTACTGGTACATAGAGATACATTACAGGCACACTGTACCGGTACATACAGATACATTACAGGCACACTGTACCGGTACACAGAGATACATTACAGGCACACTGTACCGGTACACAGAGATACATTACAGGCACACTGTACTGGTACATAGAGATACATTACAGGCACACTGTACTGGTACATAGAGATGCATTACAGGCACACTGTGCTGGTACATAGAGATACATTACAGGCACACTGTACCGGTACATAGAGATACATTACAGGCACACTGTACTGGTACATAGAGATGCATTACAGGCACACTGTACTGATACATAGAGATACATTACACGCACACTGTACCGGTACATAGAGATACATTACAGGCACACTGTACTGGTACATAGAGATACATTACAGGCACACTGTACTGGTACATAGAGATGCATTACAGGCACACTGTACTGGTACATAGAGATACATTACAGGCACACTGTACCGGTACATAGAGATGCATTACAGGCACACTGTACTGGTATATTCAGATACATTACAGGCACACTGTACCGGTACATACAGATACATTACAGGCACACTGTACTGGTACATACAGATACATCACTATATATCAGTGCATTTCTATGTATCTGTATTCTAAAAGGGAAAACAAAGTCAGAGATAATTAAAATACAAATGATGACAAAGCAAAATGGATTTTATTTCATGGGAACTCCTGCCCACCGAGTCTAAAGATGCCGATGAACTGTGTGGTTTTGTTTTTTTCTCTCTTTAGGCTTCTTTGGAAGGCATGAAAAACAAAAAAAAAAGTATACCACATGGTATACATTTCTATGTGAAGTAATCTGTATAGAAAAGTGCTACTAACAAATGGCATGCTGGCACATCCTGACAACACACTTTTGGGCTCCGTATAGTAGTTTTTTCTTTTTTTAAGAGTTTTCCCCCCTTTATTTGATGCAGATTTGAAGCAGCGTTTTTAATGTTCCTTTTCATAGTACTAAAAGTTTTGTGTCTGCACCTAAAAACACAACTGCATTATTTAATAATAATAATAATAATAATAATAAAAAATATTCTTACAAAGGGCCCCTAAGGTTGATAGATGGCTTGGCATCCAACCTGGATGTCGGGCGCATACCTCCTTATTGGAAAAGTCAGCACCCAGCCTTTAATTTATTAACGTTAAAAGGGTATCTCCATCTCCAGTATCCTATCCCAATATGTAGTAGGTGTAATAATAATAATATTGGCAAATACCTCCACTTAGAAATGTAGTATAGTTCTCCTGATTAGTCATGTCTCTTACCTCATGTGCAGGGCATTGCAGCTTAGGGATCTATGGTTATGATCACAAGCTCCTGTCACTATATGAGTGGATATAACCATGGGTATCTATAATCCAATGCCCTGCATTATAGGTATCCTTGACTCATAGTGACAGTTAGTTAGTTGCTTGTGGTTATAACCATGGATACCAAAGCTGCAATATCCTGCACATAAGGTAAGAGACATGACTAATCAGGAGAACTATACTACATTTCTAATTGGAGGTATTTTCTAATATTATTCCATGGATACCAAAGCTGCAATGCCCTGCATATGAGGTAAGTGACATGACTAATCAGGAGAACTATACTACATTTCTAATTGGAGGTATTTGCTAAGATTATTCCATGGATACCTAAGCTGCAATGCCCTGCACATGAGGTAAGTGACATGGCTAATCAGGAGAACTATACTACATTTCTAATTGGAGGTATATGCTAATATTATTAAGTATCCTACATGTTAGTTATGTCCACTCATATAGTGGACAGTTACTTAGGAGTTTGTGGTTGTAACTATGGATACCTAAGCTGCAATGCCCTGCACATGAGGTAAGTGACATGACTAATCAGGAGAACTATACTACATTTCTAATTTGAGGTATTTGCTAAGATTATTCCATGGATACCTAAGCTGCAATGCCCTGCACGAGGTAAGTGACATGACTAATGAGGAGAACTATACTATATTTCTATTTGGAGGTATTTGCTAATATTATTAAGTACAGTATCCTACATGTTGGTTATGTCCACTCATATAGTGGACAGTTACTTAGGAGTTTGTGGTTGTAACCATGGATACCTAAGATGCAATGCCCTGCACATGAGGTTAGAGACATGGCTTTATCAGGAGAACTATACTACATTTCTAATTGAAGGTATTTGCTAATATTATTATTACACCTACTACATATTGGGATAGGATACTGGAGATGGGAATATCCCTTTACGTAAATAAATTAAAGGCTGGGTGCTGGCTGTTCCCAATAAGGAGGTATGCGCCCGACATCCAGGTTGGATGCCAAGCCATCCATCAACCTTAGGGGCCCTTTGTAAGAAGAATATTATTATTATATAAAGCAGTTGTGTTTTAAAGTACATATTTGGATATGAGAATAACCATTTAAGGCTATGTGTCCACGGTAGAATGTACCCGCGACTTTCGCGGCAAATCCGCACCTTATTTTTGCCGCGGATTTACCGCGGATTTTCCGAAAATCTGCAGCAGCGGCACTTCCAAGCCATTTCAATGGCATTTTGGAAATGCTGTGTCCATGCTGCGGATTTTTCCGCGGCGGATTTGCCGCGGAATTTGATCCGGAAAAATCTGCAGCATGTCAATTATTGTTGCGGATTTTGGGTATAGAATGGGGAAAAAAAAAAAAAAAAATCCGCATCAAAATCCGCGGCAAATTCGCGGCAAAAATAAGGTGCGGATTTGCCGCGAAAGTCGCGGATTTTCATGCAGAAAAATCCGCAGGTACATTCTACCGTGGACACATAGCCTTAGGCTGAAGAAAAGAAAAAAAAAAAAAAAAGGGAAAAAGGAATGAAGAGTCTCAGCTATGGATTGTATCCTAATACATCATGGAGTTTAGCAGTCTGTGGTCAGTGACACCACTCACACACACCTGGGATATTCTTGGCCCAGCTGATAATAATGACAATCTCTCGATCTGCGAGATCGCACAGCGTGCTCATAGACTTCAAGTAGCCGTCAGGAAGTGATGGGTCCGGCATAGCAAACAGCTTATCGGGCTCCGCCACCAGCAGATGTGACACTACAGTGTTCACCGGAGCTAAAGGGCAGAAAACACAAAGGTCAATCTGCAAAATGATCATCATTACCATTCACAACACTTCACTGTAACGCAGAAGAAATAGAAGGAGCAGCAGCAAGAAGTGACGCCAAGGAGCAGCTCATACGTAGCGCAGTATATTTATCCCTTTGGAGATGTGGACATTTTTATTTTTTACTCCCCGAGAGCCATAACTTTTTTATTTTTATTTTTTTTACTTTTCTTCAACATTGCCGTGTTAACTCTGTTTTTTAGCAGGTTAATTAAATATAATTTTTTTAATTTTGTAATAAAAAGTGGGACAGAATTAAAAATAAATAAAAAAATAAATATAGCAACTCCAAAAGTAAAAATGATATATAGTAAAAATAAATTCTATCATTTTTACTTTTGGAGTTGCTATATTTATTTATTTTTTTTTTTTTAATTCTATCCCACTTTTCATTATATAGTAAAAATAAATTCTAATGAAAAGTGGGGTAGAATTAAAAAATAAATATTGGTTATAAGTTGTTAATATACTTAAAGTTTTTTCTAAATCCACATTGTCATAATTTGTAAGAAAGTGTCATGATGGTTCCCTACCCATCTATGTTGTATTCTAAAATGGTAAGTAAAGAATTTAAAAAAAAATAAATAAAAAATAAATATTGACACCAAAGTTATTGTTTTACATTTTGTTTTAACGGCAGTAAAAATATACTACATTTTTTTACTACTGTCAGTGGGTCTCTATGGGCCAGCTGCGGAGGCTCCCCGAAGACCCGCAGCGGGGGGGGCCTCCGAAGACCCGCAGCGGGGGGGGGGGGGGGGGCCTCCAAAGACCCGCAGCGGGGGGGGGGCCTCCAAAGACCCGCAGCGGGGGGGGGCCTCCAAAGACCCGCAGCGGGGGGGGGGGGGGGGGGCCTCCAAAGACCCGCAGCGGGGGGGGGGGCCTCCAAAGACCCGCAGTGGGGGGGGGCCTCCAAAGACCCGCAGCGGGGGGGGGGGGCCTCCAAAGACCCGCAGCGGGGGGGGGGGGCCTCCAAAGACCCGCAGCGGGGGGGGGGGGGGCCTCCAAAGACCCGCAGCGGGGGGGGGGGCCTCCAAAGACCCGCAGCGGGGGGGGGGGCCTCCAAAGACCCGCAGCGGGGGGGGGGGGGCCTCCAAAGACCCGCAGCGGGGGGGGGGGGCTCCAAAGACCCGCAGCTGGGGGGCTCCTATGGCCTGGGCAGGTCCAAAACACTATTAACCTGAAGATTGACCCAACATCTGCAGGTTAATAGGATTTTTTTTTTCGCATGGCAGGTTCCCTTTATAAGATTGATTCTATTTTGAAATGAAGGGTGACCTCCTATATGACAAGGGGGAAAATAAAAAGTATATTATAGACAATGTCATTACCCTAATAAATGATAATACATAGTGTACAACGTAAGCTTTATGTAATATATATATATATCAGTGCGGCGAGCGGTCAGACCGCCAGATCTTACCTTGTTTCTTAACTACAGTTGTACTTTGCTGGGACTGTTGCCCTCCTGGTGTATACTGTAGGAGGTCTCCTTCCGGCCTCCTCTTATATTTCTGCCGACCTCCTCTTACACGGTCTAAACGCACCCCTGCAGAGATGAGAAAAGCCTTAATGTAGAACCTGCTGCCCATCACTCTGATTTCAGGTCTCTATATTGTTAATTTGATCTCAGCCAAAAGACCCGATCATATGACGGTAACATTCAGATTACAATTTAGTACCCTATAGTAAATGGGAGTACGGTGCAGGAGAATTGCTAGTTATCAAGGTAATACAAGCATGTATGTAAGTGAAGAGGAATATGAAAGTTGAGCCCAGAATGCTGCGCGCTCACCTTCCTTGAGCATGCCCACCCGAAGACACTTTGTAAATCGGCACGCTTGGCACGCCTTCCGTCTCCGTTTGGTGATCTCACACTCGTTGGTGGCAGGACAGCTGTATTCAATATTGCCTACGTGTTGCAAAAGAGAAATTAGTATATTTACAGGTATAGTTTTTGGGCAAAACACATGTATGAAGTTAGGACTTAGGAAAAGCAAATTCTTCCTGATCTACTAGTTTCATGATTACATACGGAATAAGAAAATACGCCGTGCTCAAATTTTGGTGTTGTAATATCTGATTTACTAACACATGATGACTTTATTCATTGTGCACTATTTTTTGTATCCTTAGTGTAATCAATATTAGATCAGTAGAGGGGGGGGGGGAAGGATGGGAGTCTGACTTAGGGCACCCCCACTATTCAGCTGTCATCAACTTCACAGGCAGCCGGAAGTAGGACCTATCAATCAATATCAGATCTGAAGAGGTGTCGGGTGTCAGATCCAATCTCATACACACAACCGATCCTAAAGATAGGTAAATCAATACCAAAGTGGTGTATACCCCCTTAAAGGGAACCTATCAGGTGAAAAACGCACCCAAAACCACCAGCAATTCTGAGTGCATATTTCTAATCCCTGCCTAACCGTCCCTGTATCTAGTAGCATAAAGAGATTTTTAGAAAGTATTTCTAAAGATCTTTTATGATATGCTAATGAGCGCAGGGACTAGTCACAAGGGTGTTATATCCCCATGACTAGTCCACCCTCTCAGCATGTTAGCACGCCCACAGGGGTGTACTAACATGCTATTCAAAGCCCATTGCCTAGAGTCATCAGCGGTGACGCGTGTACCTGTGTCTGTTGTCACCGCCGCAGACGTCGGGCAGTGCGCATGATCAGAAATCCTGACACTTCTGGTCATGCGCACTATGAAGCTGGGTGTACGCGTCCCGGCTTTAGAGAGGTCTAGTGCTCATGACTGGAAGTGCCGAGACTTCTGATTATGCGCACTGACCCCAAGCCCGGTGTCTGATGCGGTGACAATGGACACAGGTATGCGCGTCACTGCTGATGACACTTGGCAATGGCCATTGAATAGCATGTTTTGGGAGTATTAACATAAATAAAATAAAATAAATCTTTATTTTTATATAGCGCTAACATATTCCGCAGCGCTTTACATACATCAGGCATACTGTCCCCATTGGGGCTCACAATCTAAGTTCCCTATCTGTATGTCTTTGGAGTGTGGGAGGAAACCGGAGAACCCGGAGGAAACCCACGCAAACACGGGGAGAACATACAAACTCCTTGCAGATGTTGCCCTTGGTGGGATTTGAACCCAGGACTCCAGCGCTGCAAGACTACAGTGCTAACCACTGAGCAACCGTGCCGCCCTGACATGCTAATTAATCGCTGGGATATAACACCCTTGGGACTAGTCCCTGCGCTCATTAGCATATCATAAAGGATCTTTAGAAATACTTTTTCTAAAGATGTCTTTATCTATACCAGTGTATACAGGGACAGTTAGGCAGGGATTAGCAATATGCACCCAGAACTGCTCATGGTTCTGCATGCATATTGCACCTCACAGGTTCCCTTTAAAACTTAGCCCGATTTCCACATCAGCACTTGGTTTGCGAGTCTGGGCCACGATGCATGGACTGGTCACATAGGCATATATGATCATGTTGGGGTCAGGTCAGTCCATGCATATGTCTCCAAGCATGGCTGCAAGGATATCCTTACACCAGCAAAGTCTATGAGAATTCTGAAGTGCTGTGCACACCTTCATGATTTTTTCCTTGCAGAAAAAATCTGCAGCATGTCAATTCTTTCTGCGTTTTTCCTGTTTTTCTCCATTGAAAGCAAGAAAAAAAACAAAACAAAAATGCATAAAAAAAGAGGCAAAAACAGGCATTTTTATTGCAGTGTTTTCCTGCCAGCAGATGCAGATTTGGTTGCAGAATGTTTGCAATGTGTGCACATAGCCTAAGGAAACATGTCTTAGGCCTTAAATAACCAATAAAGGGACACAAACAGGGACCCTGCAGAGCATCTTACTAACCTTGTATTGTACGTTTGAAGAAAGCTTTACAAGCTTCACAAGAAGCCACTCCATAGTGGTATCCGGACGCCACGTCACCACACACCAGGCAGAGCCTTTTAGGGATGGAGTTTAGGACATATTTGCCCCTTCCAGGTACATCTTCTTGCTCATCATCGCCCCCTCTGCAGCAGCGTGGACCCTGTGGTTCGGGCCCGTGTCCACTGCTATCGCTAGATCCGCTAGGACTCCGCCGTCCAATGCTTTCTGGGGTCCCTGGTTCGGCCTTGATGCAGAGATCAGGGCGTCTGTCACGAGAAGACATTATAAAGAAGTGTTCTGTGAAAAGGAAAGAACGAGTGTTAATATTTTGAAATAAAATCCATTGTAATCATTCATGTCAATCCTAAATACTATAAAACAATAGTTCTGCTCGTACACATATATGGAGGACACATCTTGGGGATGCAAAAATTTGCAACACACATAATGAATAGTTTTTGCTTTATATATGCTGAAAGTGTTCACATTGGCCAATGCGCACATAGGGGCTTAAAGAGGACCAACCACCAGGATTTTCCTATATAAACTAAAGCCAGTGCTATACTGGCACTATCATGCTGATTCTATACATACCTTTAGTTTTGAGATCGGATGTATAGTTTCTGAAATACAGGCAAGTAAAGTTTGAAAAATGCACTGTTATTTGATTGATAGGTGCAATGGAATACCTAATACGTGGGTCAGGTTTTGCTAGTTATTTCCACCACTGTCTGCCTGCCTGTGCTTCCTCACCCTATTCTTCCTTCCTCCCCCTGTAATAACAGACGGGGAAGAAGGCAGATAGGGGATGGAATAACTAGCAAAACCCGACCCACCTATTAGATATTCCATTGCACCTATCAATCAAATAACAGAGCTTTTCAAAGTTCACTTGCCTGTATTTCAGAAACTATACATCCGATCTCACAACTAAGGCTATGTGCGCACTGGGAAATGGAATTTTCTTGAGAAAATTCCGCATGCTCTCAAAGATTACCGCACCCGCGGTAAAAAAACGCGGGAAACCGCACCCGAAAACCGCATGCGGTTTGCTGCGGTTGTCTGCGGTTTTACCGCGGTATTATTCGCGGCATTGCCGCGGTTTTGCCGCGTGCGGGTTGGGATGTGCTTTATTGCATTCAATGCAATAAAGCACATTGAAAAAAAAAAAAGAAAAAAAAAAGTCATTTAATTCTGAGATAGTAGATAGATAGACAGAACAATAGATAGATAGATAGATAGATAGATAGACAGACAGAGGGATAGATAGATGACAGATCGCTGCATTTCCCACGGTCGGCAGTGAGTTCACATTACCGGCCGTGGGAAATGACCGGTAATTACCTCTGCTGTCTGCTGCATTCAGCGCTGTGTCTGTGACAGTCGCGGCTGGATGTCAGCAGCGCAGGACCTGTGGATTACGCAGGACCTGTGGATTATGCCGGAGCTGTGTGGATTACGCCGGAGCTTTGGTGCGGGAGGGGTTAATAAAAGAGTTAACGAGGCTTGTTGGTTTTATTTAAAATAAAAGGATTTTTCGGTGTGTGTGTTTATTCACTTTACTTACGGGTTGATCATGTCAGCTGTCACATAGACGCTGCCATGATCAAGCCTGGGGTTAATGGCGGTGATCCCCCACCATTAACCCCTTGTATTACCCTGCCGCCACTGCTACACGGCGGCAGGAAGAGCCGGGTACACTCCGGTACTGCCGCATAATGCATGCGACAGTCCCGGGGCAGCTGCGGCTGATATTCTCGGCTGCCGGAGGGGGAGTGAGGCGGGGGACATTACCCCTGCCCCTCTCCCTCCCCAGCCTGAGAATACCGGGCCGCCGCTGTGTGCTTACCTCGGCTGGAAGGTAAATATGCAGCGGAGCCCACGTTCTTTGTTTTCTATATTTCCGTTTTCTTTCTATGTGTGTTCTATGTGTCTGTGTCTATGTGTTCTATGTCTATGTGTCTGTGTGTGTGTGATGTGTGTGTGTGATGTGTGTGTGTTTACTCTGCACGGCTTCCTCTTCCTGTAATGACATCACTTCCCTGCAAAACCGCAGACAGGCGATGCACATTACCGGAGGTAAACCGCGAAATACCGCAGGGAATAACGCAGGAAAACGCAGTGAACCGCACAGAATTTGCTTCCTGCGTTATTCCCTGCGGGATTTCATGATTAACATTGGAGTCAATGGAGTGAAATCCCGCAGCGATGTGCGGAAAAGAAGTGACATGCACTTGTTTTTGCTGCGGGATTCCCGCAGCAAAACATGCAGCTGTCAAATTCCGCCTAGTGCGCACAGGATTTTTTTTCTCCATAGGATTTGCTGGTGATTCACTGCAGAGATGTTATGAACATTTTCTGCAGCGAAACATGCAGCAAAACCGCAAAAAAATCCGCGGCAAAATCCGGTAAGTGCGCACATGGCCTAAAGGTATGTATAGAATCAGCATGATAGTGCCAGTATAGCACTGGCTTTACTTTATATAGGAAAATCCTGGTGGCTGGTCCTCTTTAATAAAATAGCGGGTGATCTTTAGCAGCTTTTTTTGTCCAGGATTTCCAAAATCTGGCTGCTTTGTTCCAAAAACAGTTCTAATACGGAAGGAGGGGGGGGTCTCAGAACCTCTGTTCCTAGGATTAGATTGGGGAGCAAGTGACATTTTTCTTTTCAGTATTCGCCGCATCATAAAGCCTGGGGAGGATATGGATTATCTGCGGTGTGATGAAGTCCATTCAGATGTTTTGTTCTGCAAGTGATTGTACATGCATTGCCCTATGATTGTGGCCTTAACCTAAAGGACCTGTAGCACTGATACATTACACGGACAGCCTACTAATTGCAATGCAAGGTCATATTTACACATTCATCCCTATCCACGTCCTTGAAACATCCATATGTATTTGTACAGGTTTCTGCACTAACAGAACAATGGGTGAAATTTCTAGCAAAATCCACAGAAAATCAAGATAGATAGCACATGCAATATATACTGACAAAAATTATAAATGCAACACTTATATTTTGCTCCCATTTTTCATGAGCTGAACTGTAAGATCTAAGATTTTTTCTATGGACACAAAAGGATTAAGGGCCTTTAAAAGGGAATCTGTCACCAGGTTTTTGCTCCCCCATCTGAGAGCAGCATAATATAGAGACAGAGACCCTGATTCCAGCGATATGTCACTTACTGAGCTGTTTTTTGTCGTTTTAATAAAATCAATGTTTTTTCTGCTGCAGATCTAGCAGTTATACTGAGCTCATGAATATGCTGGACTACCTGCAGCACGCCAAGTAGTCCTGTAATGATAATCTACTGCTGATTAAAGTGATTTTATCAAAACTACACTAAGCAGCTCAGTAAGTGACACATCGCTGGAATCAGGGTCTCTTACCCTACATTATGCTGTTCTCAGATTATTAGGTGGCAAAATCCAGTAGACAGATTCTCTTTATCTTTGACCAATAGAAACTGTATGGGGATCGAACAATTAAGTCCCCATACAGTTTGCACAGGAAATGTGCTGCCGATGACAATGTTTTGGGTCCTATAAACGATGGAATCAGATGCTGAATGAACATTTTAGTCATTCACCAGCTGCACACTTTGAATGGGCCAATACTAGCAAGTAAGCATTTTTTAAGGATACGCAATGTAGAGGTGGTCTGAAGTCCACGCAGATTACATGTGACCCAAAGTCTACCGGTCAGGCAAGCCTTACCTAATGCACATTAGCAACCAGCTGCTTAGGGCTGATAACTCTAGTGCTGGATTTTGGAAACAGACGTAAATGAGTGGAAATAATTCCAATTTAAAGGATCACAGCACTCCTTTTATATTGATAATGTATTGTTAGAATAAAGTCATCAATATCAGATTTGAATGAGTGAAGAGCGGAACCGCAGCACTCTGTGGCAGCAGCGGCTACACAGTTCTGCTCTGCAACTGCTAACATCCGGCACGGAGAGTACAGTTCCGCTTCACAACTAATAATATCTGGCACTGAGTGTACAGAGTTCCGCTCCGCAACTGCTAACATCCGGCACTGGGAATACACAGTTCCGCTCCGCAACTGCTAACATCCAGCACCAAAAATACACAGATCCGCTCCGCAACTGCTAACATCCAGCACCGAGAGCACACAGTTCTGCAACTGCTAACATCTGGCATCGAGAATACACATTTCCGATCTGCAACTGCTAACATCCAGCACTGAGAATACACAATTCTGCCCGAAACTGCTAACATCCGGCACTGAGAATACACAGTTCTGTCCAAAACTGCCAACATCCGGCACTGAGAATACACAGTTCAGCTCCGAACCTGCTAACATCCGGCACTGAGAATACATAGTTCCACTACGTAACTGCTAAAATCCACCACTGAGAATACACAGTTCCGCTCCGAAACTGCTAACATCCGGCACCGAGAATACGCAGTTAAGCTTTGCAACTGCTAATATCCGGCACAGAGCGTACACAGTTCTGCTCCGCAACTGCTAATATACGGCACAGAGAGTACACAGTTCTGCTCCGCAACTGCTAATATCCGGCACAGAGTACACAGTTCTGCTCTGCAACTGCTAACATCCGGCACTGAGAATACAAAGTTCCACTTCGCAACTGCTAACATCCAGCAAAGAGAATACATAGTTCCACTACGTAACTGCTAACGTCCGGCACCGAGAATACACAGTTCTGCCCGAAACTGCTAACATCCGGCACTGAGAATACACAGTTCTGCCCGAAACTGCTAACATCCGGCACTGAGAATACACAGTTCTGCCCGAAACTGCTAACATCCGGCACTGAGAATACACAGTTCAGCTTTGCAACTGCTAACATCCGGCACTGAGAATACACAGTTCAGCTTTGCAACTGCTAACATCCAGGACTGAGAATACACAGTTCCGCTCCGAAACTGCTAACATCCAACACCAAGAGTACACAGTTTTGATCTGCAATTGCTAACATCTGGCACCGAGAATACACAGTTCTGCTCCGAAACTGCTAGCATCCGGCTCGGAAAACAGCTTATTGGTGAGAATAATGGGCATTGGACCCCCACTGATATTGATGGATCAAAACTTTTATGATGATATATCTTTTTTTTCTCCTCTGAAATCAGGCTAAAAGATACTTCTCTAGGTTTTCTAAAGTATATAGCAAGTAACCTGATAACTGAATACTTGCACCAAAGGCAATGCAACGAAGCAACACACAGGTAAAAGGTATAATTGACAGAATGCACTGCAAAAGTGTGACTATGGAAACTCCATAAAAAAAAAAGTCACATTCAGGTAGCAGCCGGTTGTGGAGGAATGTCAGGACTCCTATTGTACATTGTTTGGGGCCGACGCAACAGCCACTAACTATATACTGTAGGAGCACATCACTAAGACGACTGTAGACAAAAGCACCACAGAATAAAAAAAGAAACTATGCTGAGATCAGACCATAAAAGTATAGACTAAGGGGAAAAAAATATATCAGAGGAGGAAACCAAGAAGAGATTGTGACCTTTGCTCATTCACGGTGTTTAGTTAGACTGGTTTAGCAATAACCTCAGGGTGTAAAGGACAGAAACAGTAGCACAGTTGTAGCAACACAACTATGTTGATGGCTGACACAGGAGATAAATCGAGCAAGAACTGTAAATTGCAGGGATTTGTTTTTTAGAAAACAAAAGAGTAAAATGCTGCAGCGGAGTCCAACAAGGACTGGACGAAACACGGGTGACGGGGACTCAGTTACAATATTATAAAGGGGACATATTCAAAAGAATGAAGAAAAGGAATGAGCAAAAAGAATGAACATAACTTCTTGGTTCCAAATTATAGAGATAAATAGGTATCTTAGACATGGAATGAACATAGACTATATCTAGATAATAGGGAAATGTACACAAATCCCATAAACACAGGTGTATATTTTATTCCCTGAGCTTTAGGTGTGGAATGAACATGGAATATATGTAGATAATAGAGAAATGTACACATATCCCATATAAACTGCTGTATATTTTATTCCCTGTGGTAGATAAGTAGGGAATGAAGAAGAAATATATCTTAATAATAGGGAAATGTACAGATATCCCATATAAAAAGGTGTATATTTTATTCCCTGAGCTTCTTAGGTGGGGAATAAACATGGAATATATGTAGATAATAGGGATATTTTGACATATACCACACAAACAAGTGTATATTTTATATCTACATATATTCCATGTTCATTCCCCACCTATTTAACACAGGGAATAAAATCTACACTTGTTTGTGTGGTATATGTCAACATATCCCTATTATTTACATATATTCCATGTTCATTCCCCACCTAAGAAGCTCAGGGAATAAAATATACACCTGTGTTTATGGGATGTGTGTACATTTCCCTATTATCTAGATATATTCTAACATTAGCGCATGCCCTCATCATCTCCCGCCTCGACTACTGCAACCTCCTGCTCTGTGGCCTCCCTTCCAACACTCTTGCACCCCTCCAATCTATCCTAAACTCTGCGGCCCACTTAATACACCTCTCCCCTCTCTATTCGCCAGCCTCGCCACTCTGCCAATCCCTTCACTGGCTTCCCATCACCCAACGACTCCAGTTCAAAACATTAACCATGACATACAAAGCCATGCACAACCTGTCTCCTCCCTACATCTGTGACCTAGTCTCCCGGTACCTACCTGAAGGCAACCTCAGATCCTCACAAGATCTCCTTCTCTACTCCTCTTCCCACAATCGCATACAAGATTTCTCCCGTGCCTCCCCCATACTCTGGAACGCTCTACCTCAGCATATCAGACTCTCCCCTACCGTGGAAAGCTTCAACAGGAACCTCAAGACCCACCTCTTCCAACAAGCCTACAACCTAAAATAACCCTCAGTCCAGTACAACACTGTACAACCAGCTCTGTCCTCACCTATTGTACCATCACCCATTCCCTGTAGACTGTGAGCCCTCGCGGGCAGGGTCCGCTCTCCTCTTGTAGACTGTGAGCCCTCGCGGACAGGGTCCTCTCTCCTCCTGTAGACTGTGAGCCCTCGCGGGCAGGGTCCTCTCTCCTCCTGTAGACTGTGAGCCCTCGCGGGCAGGGTCCTCTCTCCTCCTGTAGACTGTGAGCCCTCGCGGGCAGGGTACTCTCTCCTCCTGTAGACTGTGAGCCCTCGCGGGCAGGGTCCTCTCTCCTCCTGTAGACTGTGAGCCCTCGCGGACAGGGTCCTCTCTCCTCCTGTAGACTGTGAGCCCTCGTGGGCAGGGTCCTCTCTCCTCCTATACCAGTCTGTTTTGTACTGTTAATGATTGTTGTACATATACCCTCTTTCACTTGTAAAGCGCCATGGAATAAATGGTGCTATAATAATAAATAATAATAATATATTCTATGTTCATTCCATGTTTATGATGTCTAAGAGACCTTTATTTACCTAGGAAGCTCAGGGAATAAAATATAAATCTATTTATTTGGAATATGTGTACATGTCTCTATTATCTACATATGTTTCATGTTCATACCCCACCTATCTAACACAGGGAATAAAATACACACTTGTTTGTGTGGTATATGTGGACTTTTCCCTATTATTTACATATATTCCATGTTCATTCCCCACCTAAGAAGCTCAGGGAATAAAATATACACTTGTTTATATGGTTTAATGTAGATTTCCCTATTATCTACACATATTTTCATGTTCTTTCCATGTCCATGATGTCTAAGAAACATATTACTCATCTCTATAATTTTTAACTAAGAAGTTATGTTCTTTTTATTTATTCCTTTTCTTCATTCTTTTTAGTATGTCCCATTATAAAGCAGGGAAACAAAGTTGCAAAATGTGTAAATATGTAAGAATGCAACACAGTATTGTTTATAGGGAAAAAAAAATCAACAAATAGAATATAAACAAAACAATACAAACTGGAACATAAGAATAGAAATTAGGCAACTGGTCAGTTTTACCTTTGATCTGTCCCCCTCCTCCCCTACAATGTATCAGCTCACTGAGCGTAGTTCCTGAGTACACAAACTTTGTAGCCTCATTGCACACACTTTATTATATACCAATAGTGAACACAAAGAACATGGCACTCACAAGAGGATACACATGAAGGCAATGCTGCTACTCCCGCTGTTGAGGGTCACACACCCTCAGTCGACAGGTGGTCGGCTGGTTTTGGTTGACAGGCGTTATAAGAAGAGTAACATCTGTAGATATGAAAATACAAAAAATATAATATATACACATCTATGTTATTATTATGCTTGTATAGTGCGGAGATATTACGCAGCGCTTTACAGACATTGTCACTATGCTCAAAATCCTGTATGTTCTGATAACTGAACTTAGTCCTTGACTTGTCTTTTCTTCCCTATTAAGCAATTTCTGAGTCACATCCCATTGTGGTAAAGTCTAATACATATAATAATGTTCGCTGTTACTTCTCTATTACAAAGCCAGCCACCCAGCTTTCTCAGACTTCTGCATGACACATCAGAAGAAGGGAGTGTGTTACAACATAAGTAGCCAGGGTCCCACATTCTGGACACTAGGAAAGCTAAATAGCTAACATGTGGGGCTGTAATAGTAGTAGTCACCCAGCTTTCTTAGACTTCTGCATGACACCTCAGAAGAAGGGAATGTATCACAAAATAAGTAGCCAGGGTCCCAATTCTGGAAGCTAAATAGCTAACAAGGGGGGCTGTAATAGTAGTAGTCACCCAGCTTTCTTAGACTTCTGCATTACACCTCAGAAGAAGGGTGTGGATCACAACATAAGTAGCCAGGATCCCATTCTGGAAGTCACATCCCATTGTAGTAAAGTCTAATACATATAATAATGTTCGCTATTACTTCTCTATTACAAAGCCAGTCACCCAGCTTTCTCAGACTTCTGCATGACACCCCAGAAGAAAGGAATGTATCACAACATAAGTAGGCAGGGTCCCATTCTGGACACTAGGAAAGCTAAATAGCTAACGTGTGTGTGTGTGTGTGTGTGTGTGTGGTGGGGGGCTGTAATAGTAGTAGTCACCCAGCTTTCTCAGACTCCTGCATGACACCTCAGAAGAAGGGAATATGTCACAACTAGGTGCCATTCTCAACGCTAGGGAAGAAAAATAGGTAACATGAGGGGCTGTAATAGTAGTCACCCAGCTTTCTTAGACTTCTGCATGACACCTCAGAAGAAGAAAATGTGTCACAACTTAGGTAACCAAGTGGATGTGAGGAAAGCTAAATAGCTAATATGGGGGGCTGAAATAGTAGTAGTCATAGTAGTCACCCAGCTTTCTTAGACTTCAGACTTCTGCATGACACCTCAGAAGATGGGAATGTATCACAACATAAGTAGCCAGGGTCCCATTCTGGACGCTAGGAAGGCTAAATAACTAACACGGGGGGCTGTAATAGTAGTCACCCAGCTTTCCCCAGGTAAGGAAATAGATAGTTAATAGAAAAATAGGTTTAGCAACTTTATTAAAGCGGACAAAGACATATTTATTGTTGTTTGGGATTTTAGAGGTTAATGCACTTTAATACATAAAAGCATCTAAACTGCGAGCAGAAATCTGAAAAGTCTGATCACTTCTTATATAGAATTATATATAACACACTTCTAGCTGTACCTCCATCCTGATAAACAGAACGTGATCCATGTACAGCTCGGTATCACTGCTTGTATCTGATCAGAGCCCTGTGCTGCAGCCGCGTAGTACAGTGACCCACAGCTCCAAAATCCCAATGACCTTGGCTCAAAGTCACTGCACGTTTCCAAGAAGAGAGCGCCGAACACAAGGATAACGCAACAATCCGGGGCTGGAGGCAGAAAACTGCACCCCAAGACTGGAGCTGGGGTACTATCCATTACATACATGTGGAAATAATGGTGCCATATAAGGGAATAAATAGTATTATTATACACACATAATATATTAGATATACACACATATAATTGTATCTATCTAGAGAACAGCCCATTGTAAAGTAAAGGTTTATCTTTACAGTGTAGCAACATGTTAAAAACTTCTCAGTCGTCTTACACATATCTAGAAATGTCCAAACATCTATGAGAGACATGAGACAGGTGTACTTAGGGGTCTAAACATGTTTGGGACTGAACCTCCTTAGAAAGTTACAGTGCAATTGAAATAATGTCACAAAGTTCTTTGATTCATAAGATACAAAAGACTAAAATTAAAGATGTATACAGTATAAAAGATATATATTATATACATACATATACATATATATATATATATATATATATATATATATATATATATATATACACATATATATATTACATACATGTATAGAAAGACACTATGTAAATAATATAATATATATAATGTGTACATAGTGTCTTTGTATACATGTATGTATATTATATTATTTACATAGTGTCTTTGTATACATGTAATATATAATATATATATATATATATATATATTACACACACACATATACATACATCATAGTTAAGCACACATGCAGACACGCACTATATAGCTATATTTGTTTGCATGTGTATGTGTACACACACACACACACCTTATATTTATGCACACATGCAGATATATGTATTTACACACATAACCACACACTAGTGTTGATACAATTCAATTCTCAGCACACACTATATACACATGTGCACAGCCCCATCTCTGACAGCACACGCACTCATACACACACTATACTATTCCTATACACATTATAGTTATACACACATATGCAGATAGATAGATAGGATAGATAGATATAAACACAGGATTGTGTTTATACAATATAGCTCTCAGTACACACATGTGCACAGCCCCGTCTGGCAGCACACATACACAATATATACACAGATTATAGTTATACACACATGCAGACAGACTATTATATATAGATAGACACACACACACATTAGGGTTGGTACAATAATCACTCTCAGTACACACTGTATACACATGCAGACAGATTTTATATATATATATATATATATATATATATATATATATATATATATATATATATATTACACATATACATACACACACACAACAATACCATTCACAGCACACACTGTATACACCATGTGCACAGCCGCTGCTCTGGCAGCACACACGCACATTATATATTAGACAATTCATACACACATTATAGCTATACACACACATGCAGACAGATATATATATATATATGCACACACACACACATTTGTACAGCCCTGTCTCTGTCAGCACACACACATACTAGACACATCATACACACATTACAGTTACACACACACGCAGTTGTCAGTGTACACAGTGCACAGCCCCGTCTGGCAGCACACTCTGCTGTAACTCACGTCAGGCTCCTGCTGTGTCTGTCCGTGGCCCCGGCTCCCGCACACTCACTCTGCCCGCTCGTGCATAGCCGGTGTGCAGTGCTCCTCCCGTGCACACAGTAGTGTGGGGCTCAGCAGTGGAGGACGCGGCAGAGGACGCGGCTCACACACACACACACTCACACTCCGTGTCACACACTCACACACTTCCTACACTGGCTCCTCCTCCCGCGGGGAAGGGGCGTGGCCTGCATGCCGAGCAGCCGCACTGCCTGCGCTGTGTAGTGTCCGGCATTGGCGGCCGGTTCTGTGCGCGGCGCTGACTGGCTGCGGCTGCCGTCCGGCTTCTTTCCATATTGTGTGAGGGGGGAGATACTGTGGATAAATAACGCACTGTCTGCAGTGGCGCCGTCTGGCCGGGGCTGGGTGCTTGCTGCGGGTACACGGCCGGTGCATTCTGTCCCGGCTCCTCACGACCTTGCGCGCCCTTGAGGCAGTGCAGCCAGTGTGCAGTCAGTGTGTGCGGCTCCTGTGACTCCTCCTGTGCCTCTGACTCTGCAGTGACCTTGAGCAGCTGATCCGCTCCGTCTGCCGGGGACATTGGGATTACGAGCTGCAGCCCCAGCCTACCAGGCAGAGCACCATGTCCTTCATGTGACCTCTACCAGCAGCGCCTCAGTGCCGGACCCTGCAGACCCCTGTGCAGCCCCCCTGCACCTTCCTGCTGCCCCCCTGCACCCACCTGCACCCTCCTGCTGCCCCCCCCTGCACCCCCTCGCTGCCCCCCTTCACCCCCTCGCTGCCCCCCTTCACCCCCCCTGCACCCCCTCGCTGCCCCCCTTCACCCCCGTGCTGCCCCCCTGCACCCCCGTGCTGCCCTTCTGCCCACTGCTGCAGCCACAAT
The DNA here is from genome assembly GCF_048569485.1 of Anomaloglossus baeobatrachus. NCBI lineage: Eukaryota > Metazoa > Chordata > Amphibia > Anura > Aromobatidae > Anomaloglossus > Anomaloglossus baeobatrachus. Next base: position 49,492,430 of record NC_134362.1, read on the forward strand.
GTAGGAATAAGTGTACAGAATAAATTATAAAGTTTCCATTAAAGCAAAATATATTTTTTTCCTTTTGCAAATTTCACATTGAAATCTACATATAGATTTGGAAGCAGAATTTTACCCAAAGTTTTGCAGAGTAACTTCTGTATCTTGTGGGCGCTCGGTTCCACGCTGAATTTTTCAGTGCATTACCCATCGCGTGCTATAATCTGCTGCAGACGGTTATGGCCGGATTACACGGAGTCTGGAGTTCTTCATTGCAATCAGCAGCGTTTCTGCATCTAAAATCCGCACTTTTTTTTTTTGTTGCTGAGGAAACAATATAGCAAAATAATGTTGCTGTGGATTTAGGATACTTATTGAAATGACAGGGTAAAAGTCACCCAAAAATGGAGCACGCAATTGGACAAGGGGCATATGTGGCAAAGCTTCAATTTCTGTGGTAGCTCGCGCCTCTTTCTGACCGATGAGCAACGCCGTTTAATTCCAATGACTATGGCAGTTCTGTGCACACTTTACAGAGCCAATAAAGTCTTTTTAGGCACACATTGTTGTTTTTTTAAGTACGATCCTGTTTGTGACGCCAATTGAGTCGACCATCAGGGTTTTCGGTAGGGGGATACTCTGGCGCCGGGACTACGGCTACTTTACTCTCGATGGGGTTATCACAGGTGCGCGGTCCCGGCTTCGTGCCCTGGGCGCTCACTCTGCGGCTGGGGAATGGGGTACAGGGATCATTTTGGGGATATACAGTACGTGACGCCACCTGTGGTGTCTGGTAAGCGGGATATACCAGCGCTGCCCGCGGCCGACCTCTGAGGCGATAGTGACGGCAGCTTAAGACTTCTCAGCTCCCCACAGGTGGAGCTATTTTACCTCAGGGCGGCGGATCGCTGACCAGGAGGGAAGCGACCGAGTGGTGATGGCTGCCTTCTTCTCTGACGTCGCAGGGTCCTGTCGAACGGCGGAGAGACGACACACCGAGTCCACATCAACTTAAACAAGTCCTTTTTACTAGCAGCTGGTTTGTTTTGCACAGTACACAGCAGAAACCGTTCGGTTACCAGAAGGCCAATGGTCACAAGTTTCGGAGGAGATTTAATGACAGTCTCTCTCTGAGGTAACCTTTCCTTGTCTCTTTCTCGGTCCCTGCTCTGAGGGCTCTGTGACTCCCTCTTTAACCCACTCGTCAGTCTCGTCACTGGTTTTCCCAGGGGTCTGATGCTGCACGATTTTTTTTATCTATCCCGCAACAGCGTCGTGAACTCGGCTTGGGGTTAGTAGTTAGACTCTTGATGGGTACCGGGCCTCCTCTTATTTAGGATCCCAGGTTAACGGTCAATGGTTTGGGGATAAACCTGACAAACCTCCTCGGTCCCGTTATACCGGTGTTGACCTGAACTCTTCAGACGGCTCTCGCCAGACCTAAAGCGCCCCCTTTCTGTCTGGGTTACCCCTTTTCCTGTGTCTTTCTTTTCCTTTGGGGTACCCTCGCTCAGGACGTTGGGCCTATGTTATTTCTAGCCCTTTTTTCCGTTATCAATTTACGGTACTCTCGTCTCTTCTTGTCACTCCTCACTGACTGACTGTCAGTCATCCTGTCAATCATGTCGCGTCTCACGCTCAGCTAGGCTCCACCCCCCCTATGGACCTACTATATAAACAGTCCCAGGAATATGAAGGTAGGGGCTGCTGAGTCAATGTTAGGCTGGTTTCAGACGTCCGTGTTTAATCAGGTACCAGTCACACGCATGGTTATGGTCATACGTGTCATATGTGTGGCACACGTGTGACATCCGTGTTTGCATGCATCTGACAGGTACCGAAGAAAACACGGGTCTGTGAAATAAAAAGATTTTTCATATTTACCTCCTTTCTCCGACTCTGCTGCCTCCCAATCCTGACACCCGCTCATTCATCGAGTATTCACCGCACTCCAGACCTGGAAGCCGGAGCATCGCGGGAACAGCGAGGGATACAGCACCGCCAAGGACAGGCAAGTATTCTTCAGCACAGTGACATCCAGGAGGTCATCGGAGTTCCCAATGAACTCTGATGACATCCTGATGACCCCCGCGACACCCGCTCTACAGCTTCATGGGTTCATCAGAGTTCACTGGGAACTGTGATGAGTCCCCGATGCTGTCCCCGCAATGTTACGGCTTCTAGGTTCTCACCACACACACACACACAGACACAGACACACACACACACACACACACACACATTGAGCACATATACACACATATGTATACACACATAGCAGACACACATGGATACACCGAGCGCATACACACATAGCGCACATGCATGTGTATACACGCACACACACACACACACACAAACTCTGCTGTACACTCACCCAGCGATGCGGTCCCCGGCACTGAAGTCTCCAGCGCTGCTCCACAGGGCACTGAATATTCAGTGAGTATAATGAGCGGCGATAAGGAGCGGGAGGCAGCAGAGCCGGAGACAGCATCGCTGGAGAGAAGTAAATATAGAAAATATTTTTATTAAAAAGACCCATATTTTCTCTTGTATGTTTTACACTGATGTCACAAGGATCACATCAGTGTGCGATCCATGTGACATCCGTGCTGCCGGAGATACCTGCGTGTGTGCGTGCGGGGTCATGAAAGGTCACACGGTCCGTGTGCAAAAACGGACGTGTAAGGCACATCAGAGAATAATATGGGTACGTGTGACATCCGTGTTAAAAACGGATGTCACACGTACCTAAAACACAGACGTCTGAAACCAGCCTTACTCAATCTAATATAAGACTCTGCATTTCCTCTCTCTTTCACCTGTGACCAAAGGGCACTGCACCTTGATGTTAAGGTGCTGTATTCCCCTGTAGCGCCTAACCACGGGGGCGCCACACATACACGTAGGTGTGCATCTCAACATCAATCGCCAACACCAATATAACCGCAATATGGTGACCAAATATTGGTAGATACCAGTCCTGCAGAACATATAACAGATTACAGTACAGTTATAGATGGTGACTATTGAATTGTTCGCTTTTCCCATCTTTTCTATCTGGCCCAGTCCGTCATGACAATTTCTCCAGCCACAAATAGTCTGCAGAGATGACAAAAAAGACACATCTGACTTTTCACATTTCCAGCACCGTCCCCATCTATCCCCAACCTGCACAAACCCCTCATCCTCCTGATACCCCAAAACTGAGCCGCTGCTGTATGTGTCCCTAGAACTGCACCCGCTGTGTGGTAAAATAACCACTCCTCCTACTGCCCCACACACTAATGCCACCACTGTGCCGCCCACATACTAATGTAACCACTGTGCCCCCCACATACTAATGCCACCACTGTGCCCCCCCACACACTAATGCCACCACTGTGCCCCCCACATACTAATGCCACCACTGTGCCCCCCACATACTAATGCCACCACTATGCCCCCCCACATAATAATGCCACCACTGTGCCCCCACATAATAATGCCACCACTGTGCCCCCCACATACTAATGCCACCACTGTGCCCCCACAGAATGCCACCACTGTGCCCCCCACATACTAATGCATCACTGTGCCCCCCACATACTAATGCCACCACTATGCCCCCCCACATAATAATGCCACCACTGTGCCCCCCATATACTAATGCATCACTGTGCCCCCCACATACTAATGCCACCACTATGCCCCCCACATACTAATGCATCACTGTGCCCCCCACATACTAATGCCACCACTATGCCCCCCCACATACTAATGCCACCACTGTGCCCCCACAGAATGCCACCACTGTGCCCCCCACATACTAATGCCACCACTGTGCCCCCCACATACTAATGCCACCACTATGCCCCCCCACATAATAATGCCACCACTGTGCCCCCACATAATAATGCCACCACTGTGCCCCCCACATACTAATGCCACCACTGTGCCCCCACAGAATGCCACCACTGTGCCCCCCACATACTAATGCATCACTGTGCCCCCCACATAATAATGCCACCACTATGCCCCCCACATAATAATGCCACCACTGTGCCCCCCATATACTAATGCCACCAATGTGGCCCCACAGAATGCCACACTGTGCCCCCCACATACTAATGCCAATACTATGCCCCCCACATAATAATGCCACCACTGTGCCCCCCACATACTAATGCCACCACTGTGCCCCCCACATAATAATGCCACCACTGTGCCCCCCACATACTAATGCCACCACTATGCCCCCCACATAATAATGCCACCACTGTGCCCCCCACATACTAATGCCACCACTGTGCCCCCCACATACTAATGCCACCACTATGCCCCCCACATAATAATGCCACCACTGTGCCCCCCACATAATAATGCCACCACTCTGACCCCCCACATACTAATGCCACCACTATGCCCCCCACATAATAATGCCACCACTGTGCCCCCCACATAATAATGCCACCACTGTGCCCCCACAGAATGCCACCACTGTGCCCCCCACATACTAATGCCATCACTGTGCCCCCCACATAATAATGCCACCACTATGCCCCCCACATAATAATGCCACTACTGTGCCCTCCACATACTAATGCCACCACTGTGCCCCCACAGAATGCCACCACTGTGCCCCCCACATACTAATGCCACCACTATGCCCCCCACATAATAATGCCACCACTGTGCCCCCCACATACTAATGCCACCACTGTGCCCCCTACATACTAATGCCACCACTATGCCCCCCACAGAATGCCACCACTGTGCCCCCACATACTAATGCCATCACTGTGCCCCCCACATAATAATGCCACCACTGTGCCCCCCACATAATGCCACCACTGTGCCCCACAGATAGTAATGCCACCACTGTGCCTCTTACATGGTAATAATGCCTCTTTTGTGCGCTCTAGATTGTAAAATTGCCCCCTAGAAAATATTATTGTCCTGTGGAAGTGCCCTAAAAAGTGTCCACATTTTGCCCATAGAAAGAAATAATGCCCCCCAGTGTGCCTGTAACTGCTACAATACCTTGAGTGCCTCTATAACAATAATGATTCATAAGTGTTATAGATTCACAGCATGATGGGCCCACACCTCCACTATACACAGTATAATGAGCTCACAGCTCCTTACACAATATGAAGCCCCTAGATCTTCCCTATAAAGAGTATGATAGGTCAACAGTTACCGTATACACAGCATAATGGGATCACAGATCCCCGACACACAGTATGATGGGTGAACAGTTACCCTGTATACAGTATTGTGGACCCATATCTCCCCTATACACAGTATTATTGGCCTACAGCTCCCATATACACAGTATGATGGTCCAACAGCTCCCCTATTCACAGTATGTTGGACCCACATCTCCCTCTATGCACATTGTGATTGGCTCACAGCTCCCCTATACACAGTATGATGGACCCACAGCTCCCCTAAACATAGTATCATGGCCTCACAGCTCCCTATACACAATATGGTGGACCCACATATCCCCTATACACAATATTATTGGCCTACAGCTCCCCTATACACAGTATGATGGTCCCACAGCTCCCCTATATACAATATAGATCATATTGATAATGGTGGACCCACATCTCACCCTATACACAGTATTACACAGTATGAAGCCCGTAAACCTCCCCTATACACAGTATGATGGTCCCACAGCTCCCCTATATACAATATAGATCATATTGATAATGGTGGACCCACATCTCACCCTATACACAGTATTACACAGTATGAAGCCCGTAAACCTCCCTTATACACAGTATGATGGGCCCACAGCTCCCCTATACATAGTAGGATGGGTGCACAGCTCCCATTTGCACAGTTTGATTGACTCACATGTCCCCTATACACAGTATAATGGACTCACATCTCCCCTATACACAGTATAATGGACTCACATCTCCCCTATACACAGTATTATTGGCCTATAGCTCCCTTATACACAGTATAGTGGTCCCACAGCTCCCCTATACATAGTAGGATGGCCGCAAAGCTCCCTATACACAGTATAATGGTCCCACAGCTCCACTATACATAGTAGGATGGCCGCAAAGCTCCCTATACACAGTATAATGGTCCCACAGCTCCACTATACATAGTAGGATAGGTGCAAAGCTCCCTATACACAGTATAATGGGCCCACAGCTCCACTATACATAGTAGGATAGGTGCAAAGCTCCCTATACACAGTATAATAGTCCCACAGCTCCACTATACATAGTAGGATAGGTGCAAAGCTCCCTATACACAGTATAATAGTCCCACAGCTCCCCTATACATAGTAGGATGGCCGCAAAGCTCCCTATACACATAATGGGCCCACAGCTCCACTATAAACAGATCAGAGTGTGATCTGTTTTTCTCAGATGTGAAGAATAAAAAAACGTTTCTCCATCTTTTCCATTTTGTCAGTCCATGAACATTGGGCGATGTCATCCAAGTCCGACTTTTCTTTCATCCATAAACTTGAATGGCCGAGTCCCATCCAATTCTCAGAGTCAAATTGTGCATGGGCACTGCCTCACTGAATAATTTTGTTCTGAGTGCGATCCATTTTTTTTTTACGGATTACACTAAGACCAAAATGTGTCCATATGCATGAGCGCTAAGGGTAAGTTCACAAGAGATGGAAATGCAGATTTTCGCAGTTCATTTGTGCACAAGGAAATCTACAGAGGACCACAGTGCCAGCCGTATAAATGAGATATGATCCACTCCTATCTAGATGCTATGGTAAATACTTAGGTGCAGATAATGTTTTAGGGAAAATTCACACTTTGTATATTTTATGCAAGGATTTGGTGAAAAAGCAGCGTAAGGCTATGTGCGCACGTTGCGTTTTTTCCGAGGAAATGCTGCGTTTTGAACTGCAGCGTTTTCAGTGCCAAATTGCATGCGTTCAGTTTCCCCAGCAAAGTCTATGAGAAAGCCGAAATATCACTGCACATGCTGCGTTTGTAAACGCAGCGTTTTGGATGCCCAAAATCGCTGCGGAAAAAAAAGCAGCATGTCAATTCTTTTGTGCGTTGTAGCTGCGTTCTCCACCCATTGAAATCAATGATGTGGGTCAAAACGCAACCAAAATGCACTTGGACTGCATTTTTATTGCGTTCCGCATGCTTTTTTGGCAAGCAAAACGCAGGTCTTTTCAGTCTCTCTCTGTCAATGTCGATCAATCTCTGTCTGTGGATGTAGGTGAATCTCCCCTCTGTTTGTCGGTCGGTCTCTTTCTCTGTCAGTTGTTCGCTCTGTCTCTCTCTCTCGGTCGGTCTCTCTCTGTCCGTTGGTCAGTCTCTCCCCCTCTCTCATACTCACCGATCCCCGATCACCGGTTCGGCGCTGCATGGCTGTCACACTGCTCTGGCGGCTTTTCCTCTTTTGAAGATGCCGGCCGCTAATTATTCAATCTGGTATGCCCTGCTTTCCCCGCCCACCGGCGCCTATGATTGGTTGCAGTCAGACACGCCCCCACGCTGAGTGACAGCTGTCTCACTGCAACCAATCACAGCCGCAGGTGGGCGGGTCTATATCGTGCAGTAAAATAAATAAATAATTAAAAAAACGACGTGCGGTCCCCCCCAATGTTGATACCAGCCAGGGTAAAGCCACACAGCTGAAGGCTGGTATTCTCAGGATGGGGAGCCCCACGTTATGGGGAGCCCCCCAGCCTAACAATATCAGCCAGCAGCCGCCTGGAATTGCCGCATCCATTAGATGCCACAGTCCCGGGACCCTACCTGGCTCATCCCGAATTGCCCTGGTGCGGTGGCAATTGGGGTAATAACGGGGTTAATCATGGCAGGCGTCTACCCAAGATACCTTCCATGATTAACCTGTAAGTTAAAGAAAATAAACACACACATCCAAAAAATCCTTTATTTGGAATAAAACATTAAGATGAACACTAACTTCATAAAGTAAAATACATTTGTTTGAGGTCTCAGTGGGGCCCGAATTACGTTCTGCTTTGGTCCCATTTGATTTTTGTGTTTATCCTCTGGATGATGTATAGCGGTATTATCTAGTAATATGGCAGCACCGTGGCTCAGTGGTTAGCACTACAGCCTTGCAGTGCTGGGGTCTTGGGTTCAAATGCCACCAAGGACACCATCTGCAAGGAGTTTGTATGTTCTTCCCGTGTTTGCGTGGGTTTCCTCCGGGTATTCCAGTTTCTTCCCATAGTCCAAAGACATCCTGATAGGGACTCTAGATTGTGAGCCCCAATGGGGACAGTGTTGCCAATGTATGTAAAATGCTGTGGAATGCACTATATAAATGAATAAATATTATGGCATTATTTTTTATGATAATATTAAAGCAAATTTCCAAACTAATGGGAATTGGGGCTCTGCACGACATCTTGAATCATCTTAGTGTAGGTTTGCATTTCCGTTGTTTTAAATCCGTCAGGTCCGTCAGCGACGGATCCGTCGTTTTTTAGATGTCAACTGACGCAACGGATGTGTTTTTCACAGGATTCCGTTTACAGGAATCCTGTGCAAAAACTGATCTGTTGCGTCTGTTACATCCGCTGTGCGTCCGTTGTTTGACGGATCAGTCATGATCTGTTTGTGTTTGGGACAGCCCAGTAGGTGTGCCAAACATGCTGGGCATGCTCAGTGGAGCATGACAGAATCCAGCACCATAGACAAACATTACAAGCGTGACAGATTGCGACGGATTCCTGCGCAGTGCGTTAATTTTGACGGCCCAAAAAACGTTACATTCTTCGTTGTTTCCGCCCGGCGGTCAGGTCAGTCCAAAAACGACTGACCGCCACGCAGCGGATGTAATGCAAGGTCATCAGTCACAATCCGACACTAATTCAAGTCTATGGGAAACAACGGAATCCGCCAAACTGAATTTGGTGTTTACCAGAGCCGCGGATTGTGACTGATACATTTTGGCGGAAATGTGAACCTAGCCTTATAAGAAAGTTTTGTTAGGTAATTTGTCATTTTTTATGCCAAATGTGCACATGGATCTTGATCAAGGATTGAGGTGTATGAGATTCTTGCTACACGATCCTATATTTTGCCCTGAGCAAAGTTATACTAAATCTTCTCGGCAGGCGATCATCTGCCCTGGTAGAGTAGTAACCTTCTTTTTTAGCGGATACAAATATGATTTCAAACTGGTAAATCTATTGGCATCTGAAAAGTTGGTTGGTTAAAAGTGATGTGTATAGGCAGTTTCAGTCAAGTCTATGAGCATACAGTATATGGCTGTAATGTATACTGTAAACCCGAGCAATGTGTACAGCACATACAAATGAATGGGAGGATCCTTTATTTTAAGGGTTATTAAGTTTCCCAAGTTGTCGGCATAGACCAGTTGCAGGTTGAGAGAACTAGTTATTTAGTTGTTAGGAAAAGTGAAGATCCTCAACATTCCGTGGGCAAATGCGGCACCAGCATAGAGCGCCGACTTCTAGGAAATAGGGACAATGCACACCCTAAACTCATATCAATGTACCTGATGACATGTGAGATTTTAGAAAAATTTAATGTTTGTTTACTTGCTGCAGAAGAAGTGTTATTTAAAGTGATTTTTGCACCTTTGCTTTATCCCTTTCTTCCAAGAGCCATAACTTTTTTATTTTTACATCAATCTAGCCATATAAGGTTGTTGGTTTTTTTTTTTGCAGGGGTGAGTTGTAATTTTCAAGGGCAAACTTTCAATGAAAACATTTTATCATCTAATATATAAAGCTGAATGTGTGTATGTATGTATGTATGTGTGTGTATGTATGTATGTATGTCCGGGATTGGCATCTGCACCGTCGCAGCTACAGCCACACAATTTTGCACACTCACACTTCTGGACCCCAAGAGCGTAATAGGCTATGTTCTGAGGGGAAATTTTAACCCCGCGCTTTACAGTTATTCACCAAAACACCTGCCTCCATTAAAGTGAATGGAGCTGGGAGCCACAGTGCAGCCAGAACTTCAAAAGAATGCGCAGTCACGCCCTTAAATGGAATGTTGGCATGTCACAATGCAGCCAGGGAAAGAGACAGACACAGACAGGGAAAGAGGCAGACACAGACAGGGTAAGAAACAGACATAGACACGGTAAGAGACAGACACAAAGAGACAGACAAAGAGACAGACTGACAGGGAAAGAGACAGACAGGGAAAGAGAGGGAAAGAGAGAGACAGGTTAAGAGACAGACACAGACAGGTAAATAGACAGACACAGACAAAGAGACAGAGACAGACACAGGGAAACAGACAGACAGGGAAAGAGACAGACAGAGTAAGAGACAGACAAAGACAGGTAAAGAGACAGACAAAGAGAGAGACACAGGGAAAGAGACAGAAGGAAAGAGGGAAAAACACAGACAGGGAATGAGAGGGAAAGAGACATACAGGGAAAGTGACAGATAGACAGACAGGGAAAGAGATAGATAGACAGGGAAAGAGATTGAGACAGACGGAAAAAGAGACAGAGACAGTCAGAGATAAACAGGGAAAGAGACAGACAGACAAAGAGATAGAGAGAGAGACAGAGAGATATATACAGAGGGGGAGACAGACATTATAATTACATTTCTATCTATTTGTTTTGTGGTGTTTGTGTGCAGAATACATTTTTGTTAATACATTCTATTTTGTTAACAACAGTTATTAAAGGGAACCTGTCATCAGAAATTTAGCTATCCACCTAAAAGTTTCCCCCTCTGCAGCTCCTGGGCTGCATTCTAGCAAGGTTCCTGTAGTTTTTCTTGCCCCTTTTAGCCCAAAATAAACACTTTATAAAGTAGTACCTGCTCGTATGTAAATTTTCTCATTTTTCCATGTGGGCGGTCTGTCTGGTGTCTGTGCCTGTCCTCCTACCGATTTACGCCCCCCCCAGAACGCAGAATTTCAAACCTCAAGACGCCGCCCCTGGGCGCCTGAGGTCCTGCGCATGCGCTCTGCTACCGTAGCGGGACAATGCACAGCGTGCACGTGTGACCGCTGGTGACGGTATGCGCAGGCACGATGTTATGGGCGGCGCTGTGAGTGTCCTCAGCAAGTGCCGCCCATAACCTCGTGACCGCACTTTCCTCTCTTCCTCCATCGTTCTGCGCCAGCGCTCGCTGGCGCGGTGACCCGACGTCTCCTCCTCCCATCTATTTCCTGCTGCAGGGCAAGATGGGAGGAGGTGACGTCGGGTCACCGCGCCAGCGAGCGCTGGCGCAGAACGATGGAGGAAGAGAGGAAAGTGCGGTCACGAGGTGGTGAAAAAGATGCAATTCCACTCTTTTTTTGGGGGGGTTTCATTTTTATGGCAGTTCAGTATAAAGTAAAATAACCTGATATCATGATTCTCCAGATCAGTAGAGTTCTGGAGATATTAGGTGTTTTTTTTTCTGTTTAGTGTTAAAAATAAAATCATATCTTTATAAAACAAAAATTGATTTGTGCGGCCAGATTCTGAGACCCTTTTTTATTTTTTACGTCAATGGAACTATGTGAGGGCTTTGGGAGTTTTTTTGCGTGGCGAAATGGTTTATTTTATTGGTGTCATTTTGTAAATCTGTTGTAAGATCTGCAGAAGGAGGTGTATATAAAAGTTGAGCGTAAAGGTGTTATTTCTGTATATAAGGCCCCCTTCACACGTCAGTGAAAAACACTGACGTTCTTCACTGACGTGTAAAACATGCACATGTCCCTCCGTGTTCCGTGATTCACGGCACCCGTGGGTTGTCCATGTGCAATCCGCGATCCGTGATTGCAAATGGACATTACTCACCTGCCCCCGCTCTTGCTGTCCATGGTGCTGAACTTCTCGGCTCTGCAGCGTCCGCCCACCACTCTCTGCAGCTACTTCCGGGTCGGCTGTTCCTGCTTTCATGAATATTCATGAGCCGGGCAGGAGTTGCAGAGAGCGGAGGCTGCACAGCGAATCGCTGGAAAGGTTAGTTGAAAATGTTTATTATTTAATATGTCAGTGTTTTTCTGGTACGTGTTTCACGGATCACACACGGATCACACCATAGTGTGGTCCGTGGGTCATCAGTGATGCCAGAAAAAAACGGACTTGTTTCCGTGCAGAATCAAGGACACGCGTGTACGCTGCACGGAGACATGTTCAGTGAAAAATCACTGATGTGTGAGCAGACCCATTGATTATAATGGGTCTGCGTATGTCAGTGATTCTGGTACGTATAAAAAAAACGTACCAGAAACACTGACGTGTGAAGGAGGCTGGTCTAGATCTAGCCTGGAGTCCAGTGACTAAATAGAGTCCGAGGTGCCCCAGTTCAAAACTTGGACCTGCCCCTCCTTATTCTGCATATTGGTCAGATGTATGGCCCCTTGTTATGTTCTAAATCCCATAAAGACATGATCCCTGCTTTAATATGTAGTAATGTCCCCCATCCTGTACTAATGTCCCCCAACCTGTTACAAATTTCTCCCACCCTGGGCACATTTCTGGTAAATATGTCTACCATCCTGATACTGTATATATGTTCCCCCATCCTGGGCCATGTCCTGGTGTATATAGTCCATCTGGGTATATATGTCCTTCCTTCTGGTAAATATGTCCCCCATGCTGGGCCCCTTTCTGGTAAATATGACCCTCCTTGTGGTACCTGGGCCCCCGGCGTCAGCTGCTGCCCTCAGTTTGACCAGTAGAATATATTGCAGTGCAGGGACCTGATGGGTCTTTGGGCAGCAATGCATTTAAGCTAGATGTGTGTTCCCAGATGAAGTAGGAGCAGGGATCGGTGGGCACCCTCCACCTCAGGAACAGTTCATAGACACGACTTCTGCACCCATGATTGTTTGGCCCCTGCTGGAGTCTGTATACAGGGCTAGTCTGGGGTGTAAAAAAGGAAAAAAAAGCTTCAGCTCACCTAATTTGCAATTTTTCCCAGTGCACGGATTCCAGTCCGACTTGCTGGATTGTGGTTTGGAGAAAGCTTGTTTGTTTTCAGCATCAAGGATACAGAGGATATACAATATAGTAATTAAAACATCATATTTAATGAAAAAAAAAAGTTAAAACACAAACAACCTTTTTTTTAAAAAAAAAAAAAAAGACACAGGAAACTAGGCGTTTCAAGCATTTAGGCTCTTAACCCTAGAAAGCATACTTGGGGCCTCGCAGACCTGCTTGGTTACTTGTTTTCTATGGTAGATTTCTATTGTTGTGCATTCTAGGGTTAATCATGACATGATTAAGAAATGTTTTTGCTTTTTAACCTTTTTCATTAAATGTGATATTTTAAATGCACTTAGGATGATGTAATCCTATAGCTGCCTATACAATAAATGGAAGTAAACTGGGGACTACAGAACAGCAGCACTCAATGTCAGGCAGCAGCTGCTAAAGCAAACAAGATTTTAGGGTGTATAAAAAGCGAGATTAGATCCTGTGATCCCAACGTATTGTTACCCCTCTATAAATTACTTGTAAGGCCACATCTGGAATATGGGATCCAGTTTTGGACTCCACATTTTAAAAAAGACATTCAGAAGCTGGTCAGTTCAAAAGCGGCAACTAGACTATTAAAAAGAATGGAGGCCGCCCGTATGATGACAGATTGAAAAAGATGGATTTGTTTAGCTTAGAAAAAAGATGTCTCAGAGGAGATCTCATTTATATGTATAAATACATGTGTGGTCAATATAAAGCACTGACACATGACTTATTCTGTCCAAAGACAATACTATAGGGCAGCATGGTTGCTCAGTGGTTAGCACTGCAGTCTTGCAGCGCTGGGGTCCTGGGTTCAAATCCCACAAAGGACACAATCTGCAAGGAGTTTGTATTATCTCCCCGTGTTTGCATGGGTTTCCTCCCACACTGCAAAAATATACAGATAGGGACTCTAGATTGTGAGCCCAATGGGGACAGTGTTGCCAATGTATGTAAAGCGCTGTGGAATTAACAGTGCTATATAAATGAATAAAATTATTATTATTATACTAAGGACCAGGGGGCATGCACTTCGAGTGGAAGAAAAGCGATTCCGGCAGCTGAATAGGAAAGGGTTCTTTACAGTTAGAGCAGTCAGACTGTGGAATGCCGACCGCAAGAGGTAATAATGGCAGATACTATAACAGCTTTTATATCAGGGCTGGATGATTTCCTCAGTACACAACATTGTTGGTTCTAAATGACTTAGGGACAAAATGTAGAATTGGTGGAGGAAGGTTGAACTAGATGGACCTAGGAGGTCTTTTTTCAACCTATGCTGTATTTTCTCTGTATCCTTGGTGCTGGAAACAAACAAGCTAGTCTGGGGTGTACAGGAATATCATTTTATACAGTGATGTTAGGCCTTGGATCTGTTTAAGAGCTAGGACACACGGTCCGATTTTAATACAATGCAGAATCGCATTCCACCCGGACCCATGTTACTCTATGGGGATGTTCCCATCTGCGATTATTTTCTCAGCCCTAATCAGACTGAGAAAACAATCGCAGCATGCTGTGGGTGGAATCAGATCCGTTTTCACTCTCACACATACAAGTCTATGGGTGCGAGAGAAACATTGCACTGCACTTGGATGACACCGGAGTGCAGTGCGATAATCGCATCAGCTGACAATGGAGGAGATGGGGAGATTAATCCCTCCTTCACCTCCACAGCTGTGATCCGAATACAGTGGCATGACACTCGGCTTATACTCGCAGCACAGCGGGAGCCGAGAGTCGTATTTGATTCACTCGCATCGGATGCCATACACTAGTGTGACTCCAGCCTAAATGTCTAGTCTGGGATTTATATTAATGGCTGGCCTAGTCTATAAGCCATATAAAAAGCTGAGCTGGAAAAGTCTGGTCTGAACTGTCTCCACTTGTATCACACATATTTTGGAAATATCATTAAACAGTAATAATACCATATATTGTGGGTCTACCTGAACTATAATGAGAAAACCCTCAGCTGTCATGCAAAGTGAGTGTAACATGAAGAGTTCAGTGTTTTATTAGTATGGGTCAGGGTACAGCCTTGTAGAGGAAAAAAAATCACATGACACCTGTAATTACAGAGTCACCTTGAAGATGTCCTTGAGGAAACACGAAAAGGAACTCAGCAACAAAGAAAGTCACCAAGAGAAAAAAAAGAGTGTGTTGGTTGTCACATTCTTATGTCAATTAATATATTCCAATTGTGATGAAATGTTTTGTAGCTGGAAATAGGAATCATAAAAGTTCAGTAATATTCTGCATCTGTAATGTAATACTGGCACAATGTTGTGTACTGAGGAAATCATCCAGCCCTGATATAAAAGCTGTTATAGTATCTGTCATTACTACCTCTTGTGGTCGGCATTCCACAGTCTGACTGCTCTAACTGTAAAGAACCCTTTCCTATTTAGCTGCCGGAATCTCTTTTCTTCCACTCGCAGTGTAAGCGGATGAGTTTTATCCAGATGCTGATTTTTTTTTGGAGCATCCGTGCAAAAATTGGGTTTTGTTATGTTTTTTTTTTTTTTTTTTTTAAATCTGCAACATGTGTGGGAGAAACATAATAAAAATCTTGTTGTTATGATGCTTTTTAATGGTGATGTGTCACTTACTGGGCTGTGTGTTGTTTCAATAAAATCAGTGTTTTATCAACAGGAGGCTATCACTAGAGGACAAGCTGTTTCATTCCACCTGCTCTGTATAATTCCACCCATACCACTGATTGGCAGCTTTCTGCCTATACACAATGTACACAGAAAGCTGCCAATCAGTGGTGTGGGCGATTGATTGTGCACTTTTATTCTACCACACTTTTTCCTTCCACTCACCTTTCCATTAATATGCTTGGCTACAGCGCTCTGTGAACAGCCAGCTTCTTTAGCAATGACCTTTTGTGGCTTACCCTCCTTATGGAGTGTGTCAATTACTGCCTTCTGGACATCTGTCAAGTCAACAGTCTTCTCCATGATTGTGTAGCCCACTGAACCAGACTAAGGGACCATTTTAAACACATATGAAGCCTTTGCAGGTGTTTTGTAGTTATTATTCTAATTTTCTGAGATAATGACTTTTGGGTTTTCATTGGCTGTAAACCATAGTCATCAACAATAACAAATATAAACACCTGAAATAGATCCCTCTGTGTGTTATGACTTTATATAATATATAGGAATAGATCACTCTGTGTGTAATGACTCTATATAATATATAGGAAGAGATCACTGTGTGTAATGACTCTATATAATATATAGGAATAGATCCCTCTATGTGTAATGACTATATAATATAAGAATAGATCCCTCTGTGTGTAATGACTCTATATAATCTATAGGAATAGATCCCTCTGTGTGTAATGACTCTATATAATATATAGGAATAGATCCCTCTGTGTATAATGACTCTATATAATATATAGGAATAGATCACTGTGTGTAATGACTCTATATAATATATAGGAATAGATTCCTCTATGTGTAATGACTATATAATATAAGAATAGATCCCTCTGTGTGTAATGACTATATAATATATAGGAATAGATCACTCTGTGTGTCATGACTATACAATATATAGGAGTAGATCCCTCTGTGTGTAATGACTCTATATAATAAATGTGTTTCCTTTTTCTATTGAATTACTGAAATAAATTAACTTTTTGATGATATTCTAATTTATCAAGATGCACCTGTATTATATGTATATATTATATTAGGGTTAATTTAAAAAAAATAATAAAAAAATAAAAAAAATGGAAGAATAATTAAATTATTAAAAGGTGTGTTCACCTTTGGAGGAAACATTTTTTTTTGTTTAAAAAGGGAATCTGGCACCAGGTTTTTGCTCCCCCATCTGAGAGCAGCATAATGTAGAGACGGAGATCCTGATTTCAGTGATGTGTCACTTACTGAGCTGTTTGCTGTTATTTTGATACAATCACTGATTTCTCTGCTGCAGATCTAGCACTTATACAGAACTCACTCATAAATATGCTGGACTACCTGCAGCACGCCAAGTGGTCCTGTAATGATAATCTACTGCTGATTAAACAGTGATTTTATCAAAACTACATTAAGCAGCCCAGTAAGTGATACATCACTGGAATCAGGAACTCTGTCTCTACATTACACTGCTCTCAAATTAGGTGGCAAAAACCTGGTGACAGATTCCCTTTAAATACACATATTTGGCGCTGAAGTCATTTTTGCACTTGGCTTTCATTAACAAATAATTGGCTTTGTTTACCTGCACGTTCAATTTTGCTGCGGTCTGTTGTCAGATATCAGCTCAGAAAACGACTGATAAAAAAAGATACAAACTCACTGTCAGATCATCAGAACGAGCTCACTGAACAATTCTCAGTGAACCCTTTCCTAAGTCACCAATGTAGACTGTAAGGCCAGAGTCACACCTGTGAGTGACTTGTGCAAGGCTCGCATTGCGTTACTCGGCATGGCTTGCTGTTCCCCTGACAGGAGCGGGTCTGCTGCATAGAAATAAAGACATACAGATAGGGAATTTAGATTGTGAGCCCCAATGGGGACAGTGTTCCTGATGTATGTAAAGTGCTGCGGAATGCGTTAGCGATATATGAAAAAAATAAAGATTTATTTTATTTATTTTTATTTACATGCAGCTGACCCTCTCCTGCAAGGAGAGTGTGCGGCCATGCCGGATGAGGCCAATGCGAGACTCGTGCTGGTCACTTGACAGTGTGACTCCGGCCATAGAAAGAGGCTACAGAGGGAAAACGGTTACATTTTTGTGAACTTTATTGTCATTTTTTTTTTTTTTTTAAATGCACGTTGTAAGATGGACAACCCCATTAATATGTTTATTGCACTTACCAGTCAATTCAATTATAGGGTTAATCTGTTTTGGACAATTTAAATTTTTATTTAAAGGAATGCCCCCAAAATGATATCGTAGAATGCCTGCTGTTTGTAATCATAACAGATGAGTTTTATTGTGTGGGGGGAAACCATCAGCAAGTATGCAACTCCTCTAAAGAACGGCCAATGTGCAACTACAGCATGTTAATTACTCTTTCCACAATGGTGGTATTCTGATGCAGCCTCCTCCTAAATCTTAATTTACTGTACACAATAGTTCATTTTTTAAACAATAAAAATAAAATAAATCTTTATTTTTATATAGCGCTAACATATTCCGCAGCGCTTTACATACATCAGGAACACTGTCCTCATTGGGGCTCACAATCTATATGGGGCGGCATGGTGGCTCAGTGGTTAGCACTGCAGCCTTGCAGCACTGGGGTCCTGGGTTCTAGTCCCACTAAGGCCAACATCTTCAACAAGTTTGTATGTTCTCCCTGTGTTTGCGTGGGTTTCCTCCCACACTCCAAAGACATACTGATAGGGAATTTAGATTGGGAGCCCCAATGAGGACAGTGTTGATAATGTATGTAAAGCACTGTGGAATTAATAGTGCTATATAAGTGAATAAATATTATTATTATATTCCCTATCTGTATGTCTTTAGGGTGTGGGAGGAAACCGAAGAACCCGGAGGAAACCCACGCAAACACGGGGAGAACATACAAACTCCTTGCAGATGACTCACAGAATAGGAAATGGCTAAGGAAATGGAAAATGATGATGAAGGTTGTCTCTAATCCTGAGGACGTTGCATTTTAGCCTCTTGTATACGGACAGCACAATCATTTTTGCTATGATGCAGGTCATTTAAATGAACAGCAGGGGGCGCCATAACACATATTGTTTGTAAATAGAATGTTCAGACAAAGGAACATTTTTAAAAATTGATTCCAATTCGAATGCGAATGTGCATAACATAGACATGTAATATTTACTAATAAGACAACCCCTTTAGATAAATATATTATCACATACCATATAAACATATAACACACCAATAACAAGAGTTAACAATGAGACAAAACAATATTCTCCATTCCCGCCGCAGACTGGCTCTTCTCTGTGCGCTTTCAAGGTCACACACGGCTTATTACCAGTCGGACATATTCATTAGTCAGATTTAATGATGTGAAACTGTGAATGAGATGACCTTGAACAGAGGTGTTTTCAGTTCTTGCTCTTAGCTGGTTAAACAATATTTTCGATAATTGCTTAGTTTCATAATGTTTATCAAACACATGCAGAATTTTTTTTTTGCTGTTATAAGGAGAAACAAATGCATAGGAAATTGTCTGATCGGTAGGAAAAATTTGTGGGAGAAGTCTCCAAAGCAAGAAAAATAAAGTTGAACCCCAACTATTCATTCGTGGTTCTGTATTTTACCCATTCTGTACAAGCTGGAAGTTGGTTGGATACATCTTATAGGAGTTATGGCATTGTGTCGCCCAGGGCTACGGGGTCCCGAGCCGCATATTTACGGGGGATGCTGTTGTGAAGCCCACCTGTAGCGGTCATCTCAGGGACGTCACTCCACCTTCTGGGATTCCACAGGGGCTCCACTTGATCACTGCTGGCAACAGGTATGTCTGGTTATTTACTTCTGAGTCGTGACGCCACTCTCGGTTTGCGGTCAGGGTGATGGGTGACCGCCACTGCAGTTTAACGAGCATCTGGGGCTGGTGGAATCTGCAGTCAGATGTGGTGGCCTCCCGAGAGTGAGGCTGGCCCCAGGGGCTCAGGTGTGTAGAACAACAGGTCACAGAATAACTCAGTCTCAGTCCAAAGTGTCTTTCAACTTGTTTACTCACTGCTGTTGGTGTTGTTGTGAGGTAACCCGGGCGATGCTGAGATGAACCAGGTGAAACCAGGTATCCTGCAGGCTGGTATAAGGGTGACTGTCAACTCGCCTTCCTAGCACTTCTTGTTTCGGAGAGCCCCTGACTTGAAGTACCGTGGGACTCATCCAGGGAAGTCGCTACTGCCTTTTCTCCCATTTTTGGCCCATTTGCTGGCAGCGTGGACCAAGGAAGATGGCTCTAGGCTCGATCCTCCTTATGGGCCCCCTCGTTGCTGCTGATGCTCGGACTCTGTTTTGGTTGGTGTGGGACTTGTGGTCCTCCCCAGTGGCAGGTTTAGCAGACCACTAAATGTATGTCTGGCTCTAGGGACCTGTTCCCCGTGCGTACCTAGCCCCCAGAAGTCTCCGTACACGACCAACTGACTCCTTCAGTGTCTTCCTGACCAATTGACTTCCTGAGCGTTTTTCTGTCCAACTTCTGGTGCTGTTCTCCCCCGCCAACAACCACTACACATGCGGGGTCTGACTAGCGTGTCTGCGCCCCTTGCTCTCCCTGCGACCACACTCTGCGCTCTCCACTATCAGACGGGCTAACTCCTCCCATTTTTCCTTACAGCCTTCATCACCAAGCTTCCAACTTCTCTACCTCACCACTAGCTGAGATGTGGAGGCCACGCCCCCTCTTGGGTCTGCCCAAGGGTCCCCTCTAAGGTGTGTGTGAGACCTGGTTGCTATTTTCTGTGCGTACACACCCTATTTCAGCCTTTAGATCACCTGTAGGTACTGACCCAGCATGGGTGCAGTACCCAGTGGCTCCTGACCAGGTCAGGGGCGCCACACTGTGTCACGGGTGATTGCTGGCCGTTGCCCGGTACCATGACCCTGAGGACGCTTTTTAATGGGGGTATTTACAGGGGAGATTAAAGTCATTTGTGTGACGCCACCTGCGGGTTGCGGATAAGATGGTGGAATCACCGCTGCTGAGTTGGTTATCTCTGGGGCTGGTGGTAATGGCAGCTGTGGTGGTAGGCCCTCCGCAGGTAGGGCTGAGCCCGGGAGATGTATGATGGACACTTTCGCCAAATAAGGAAGGCCACACCGGGGGTTGCAGTTTAACAGTTCTTTACTCACGGTTGGGCCCTTGGATGGCTGGTTCAGGTCCCTATATTTCCAGTGCCAGTTTGATGACTCGGTTGCTCTGTCCCCGGCACCTTCAGTGTGGTTGGGTCCCCGTATTTTGAAGCAGGTTTGGGGGCCCCGACTGTCTTTTGGCAGTCTCCTCGTCCGTACAGAGGGCAGCGTGGACCCTGTAGGGCCGGTCTGTGGTCCCGAACCCTGATCCTCGCTTTACTGCTGATGCCTCTGGATTTGTGGGTCAGTGAGGTCCGTGAAGGTCCACTCACTGTGTAGGAATTTTCCAGACCATATGAACTGATGCCTGTCCTAGGGCCCTGTGCCCCGTCGGTACTCTGTTCTCAGCGGTACTCGGGTGTACCTGTGTTGGCAACCACTCTCCTGTGCCCCCGAGTCACCGTTACAAGACCCAGCTCTAGGCACGTCTCTACTCTTCACTCTCTAGACTTGACTGCTTTTAGCCCCCCCTACCAGGTTGTCTAGTCCCCTCGACTGGCTCCACCCTCAGGATGGCCATCACTTTGGGTGTCTAACTAGCCAATTACCCCTGGTGTGTAGTGGAAACTGGGAGTTTAGTGTGTGCTGATGTCACTGGCACTGGTGTTCCAGGTCCCTGGGGGTATGCCCTGCATCCCGGTGAGGATGCAGTACCTAGTAGTGCCATGAGTGGCTCAGGGGCGCTACAGCATCACTTCCACCTTCAATAGAGAAATGCAACATATATGTGCCCCATTGCATATTTTTGGGTGCATTAACACATTGCAATACTACAACAATCAAAAGGGAAAATTAATGTATGAATACAGTCATATCTCCCAACTTTTAAAGAAGGAAAAAAGGGACAAAGTTTGCGGCAAAATTTTAGACCACACTCATATCCGCGCCCCTAACCGCACCCATTCAGCAAATGCCGATCACATTGTTTTACAAACAATAATTAAAATATATACATAGAATTATTTCTAATTAGTAGTAAATTAAAATATAAATGCAAACTTCGTGTTCTGTTTAAATTAGAATATTTTAAACTACAAAATTCTGTTTTAAAGCTGATCTGTCCCCTAAATCTGCCCCGTGTACAAAACTGCAGACGCCATGACAGATCCGCTCTATTAGATACAATATCTGTAATAATATTGTGCTTTTGGTTAATGGGAGGAATTAGTGAATACGAGCGACTTACTGCTCTGCACGTCTGCTGAGATCATGGGAGGCATCACCTTCTCTCCACAGTGAGGTGAAAGACTTGGAAGACTAAATACCCACCAGGCGTATTTTTATGGATGTAATTGTGGCGCCCCTGAGGCTTCCGTCGCCACAGGTCATTGCACCCCATCTGCGGTGTGATGCCCCATTCTGGGAGAGGAAGAGAGTGAACTCCGGTCTCCTGGTAAATTCACACTACACCCATTGCTAGGGACACACAGGACCAGGGAAAGTGGCAGGCAACCCTCCCATGCTGCATGCTGAGAGGGGCTGTAAGACCCATCCCTGCTCCCATAGGGTGGTAGCTTAGCAACTGGGGAGGTGGGAGGAGCCACCAGAGAGCAGATAGAGAAAGGAAGGTCAAGTTAGTTTCAGTTTACCTCAGGGAGTGAGAGAGTGAGGAGCCAGCATGTAGTTGGGGAAGAAGAACGAGAGCAAGGAGGGAGGAGGAGGCCTGCTGGAGGCAGGCAAGGAGAAAGAAAGAAGGAAAGAAAGGGTCGCAGGGCCGCGGGTAGTCCTGTAGGTACCACGAGCTGTCCTTGTTGGGTACCGAAGCCGAGGGCCCAGAGGCGCTACGAGTAGCTGCAGGCTGCGGTGGCCTGGTCCACAGTGACATCGGTGGAGTGATTAGCTGCGACAGGGGACGGTCCCTAGAGACTGGAGGAGTGAAAAGACAATCTCCAGACAGTAAAAACCGAGGCCCAGGGAATTGCAAGCTCCCAGGGCCAGAACCCAGAGCAGACCTTCAGAAAAGGGGTAATCAGCCGACAGGTGACCCCCCAGCCTGGAGGCTGTAATGAAGGCCAAGCCAAGTCCATCTACCTAAGGCAAGGCTAGTGAAGACAGCAGAGAAAGAGACACTAAGAGAGAGGGTACCGGATTTCACACTCTGAATCACCCAGAAGACGGAGGTCCCTGACAGCGGTCCCAGCAGTCCAAGGGTTCTGCCTGCCCTGACAAGAACTGTGAGTAAAAGAACTTGAACTGCACCTCTGAAGTTGTCTCAGTTATTTTATCTGCATAGACATTCACAAGCACCAACGGTGCCCCGGGCATTGCTCCACCTGTGGGGAGCAGTACCACCATTGCTGCCATATCATCCCCCGGAGGCCTCATACAGCAGCGGCGGCTTAATAGCCGCATACCACAGGTGGCGTCACGAACACAAACATTAAAGTCATCAGCCACATATTCTACTGACACCCACCAGGGCCACGGAGCCGGGCCCAGCCACCACTGACTACCACCGGACTAGTCCGGCCCGGCACCGGGTGTCCCAGAGCCCTGGGGTGGGCGAGTCAACTTTGGCGTCACGAACAGGATTTCGTGCCCGGTCTAACCGGGTACTGTGCGCCTGAAGAACCGTGTGACAGACTGTGTACTTTACTGAGAAACCGCCGCCATTAGCGCAGCTGAGAGCGGGAAGAAGGGGGGCGTGCAAGAAGAAAGGGCGCGAAGAGAAGCCCCGCCCCCTTGTCCAAGAAAAGCGCGCGAAGCGGTGCCCGCCATAGAAAGCGGAAGAAGAAGCTAAAAGGATGGACGCCGAGCAACGAGCGGCCAGAGGAGGAGTGGCCGAGCCGGGACACGCACCTCAGAACCGGGTTGTGTCCTGCGTCCTGGAGAGCGGAGAAGATCCAGCCGCCGCTGCAGAGCCGGGTAAAGAGAGTGACACCCCCAGCCGGCGGAGCCCGGATTGCCCGGTGGGGTTCCTGCCCGGTCCTCCTGCAGGCGCGCGTGCCACGACCGCAGCTCCGATACCAGCACCCTGCAGCAAGACAGCGACCACCAGAACACCGGAGATGCAACTGAGGGGTGAGTCATTTAATGCCCCTGCCGGCGCGAGAGCCCCAACCCCCGCTGCCATGCCCGCGGTCCCTGGAGAGACGCCCGACACGGCGACGCCGATCCGGGCCGCAGCTACGCCAGGTGCGGCCCGCCAAGATCTCACCGCAGCAGCGACTCCAACCCAGGCCGCCGCCATGCCAGGCGCGGCCCGCCAAGACAAGGATGCAGCCCCAGAAGAGCCAGAGTGGCGCCGTATGGCTGGTAACCCCCTGCAAGCCAGCAGCCTCGCGCCAGCCAGTAACCCTATGCAAGCCAGCAGCACTACCTCAGAGCGGGCCCAGGCCGCAGCATCTTGCAGCAGGCCTGCTACGGCTATGCAGGAGACGCAGACTGTGCTGACCGCTGTCTACCTGCTGCCAGATGGGGAGCCGGAGAAGAATCCCTACAAGTAAAGATGAAGAGATGCTGAACTGTAGATAGCCCCTGTCTGCCCCTCATTCTTTTCGAAGACGACACCCTTTCCTGCTGTGTTTTGCCCCTTATTCTTTTTGAAGACGTCACCCCCCATGTTATGTGCTACCGGGCCACTGAACTGGAATGTGGGCCCCGGTGGAAGTGTATGTGGCATGTCATACTAGGCCACTGGACTTAGTGCCTGGTATGTTGTTTAGGTGTCCTGTCATACCAAGCCACTGGACTTAGTGGCTGGTGTGTGGTGTATGTGTTTTATGTCCTACCAGGCCATTGGACTTAATGGCTGGTATGTTGTTGATCTGTCTGATGCAACCAGGCCATTGGACTTAATGGCTGGTCGAAGATGTTACTTTGTTTGTTTGAAACGAACTGACGGGCTACTGGACTTGTAGTAGCCAAAAATGTAATTAGTTGCACCTGTTGTGCCCCCTACCAGAATTATGGGGGATGTGCCCAAACCGTGCAATGGACTGGAAGTGCACACTTAGAATTTTTCTTTATAAGAAGTTTGCAACGTTTACTTTCATGTGCCTCCCATAAAGGGAAGAAATGTTTTACTGTTTATGTTATTGCATACAAAAATGTTTTTGCAGTGTCTCCACATGTTTTTGTTGTTTTTCAGCCCGAGGACGTGCTGGGATTTGCTGTGGGGGAGTGTGGCGCCCCTGAGGCTTCCGTCGCCACAGGTCATTGCACCCCATCTGCGGTGTGATGCCCCATTCTGGGAGAGGAAGAGAGTGAACTCCGGTCCCCTGGTAAATTCACACTACACCCATTGCTAGGGACACACAGGACCAGGGAAAGTGGCAGGCAACCCTCCCATGCTGCATGCTGAGAGGGGCTGTAAGACCCATCCCTGCTCCCATAGGGTGGTAGCTTAGCAACTGGGGAGGTGGGAGGAGCCACCAGAGAGCAGATAGAGAAAGGAAGGTCAAGTTAGTTTCAGTTTACCTCAGGGAGTGAGAGAGTGAGGAGCCAGCATGTAGTTGGGGAAGAAGAACGAGAGCAAGGAGGGAGGAGGAGGCCTGCTGGAGGCAGGCAAGGAGAAAGAAAGAAGGAAAGAAAGGGTCGCAGGGCCGCGGGTAGTCCTGTAGGTACCACGAGCTGTCCTTGTTGGGTACCGAAGCCGAGGGCCCAGAGGCGCTACGAGTAGCTGCAGGCTGCGGTGGCCTGGTCCACAGTGACATCGGTGGAGTGATTAGCTGCGACAGGGGACGGTCCCTAGAGACTGGAGGAGTGAAAAGACAATCTCCAGACAGTAAAAACCGAGGCCCAGGGAATTGCAAGCTCCCAGGGCCAGAACCCAGAGCAGACCTTCAGAAAAGGGGAAATCAGCCGACAGGTGACCCCCCAGCCTGGAGGCTGTAATGGAGGCCAAGCCAAGTCCATCTACCTAAGGCAAGGCTAGTGAAGACAGCAGAGAAAGAGACACTAAGAGAGAGGGTACCGGATTTCACACTCTGAATCACCCAGAAGACGGAGGTCCCTGACAGCGGTCCCAGCAGTCCAAGGGTTCTGCCTGCCCTGACAAGAACTGTGAGTAAAAGAACTTGAACTGCACCTCTGAAGTTGTCTCAGTTATTTTATCTGCATAGACATTCACAAGCACCAACGGTGCCCCGGGCATTGCTCCACCTGTGGGGAGCAGTACCACCATTGCTGCCATATCATCCCCCGGAGGCCTCATACAGCAGCGGCGGCTTAATAGCCGCATACCACAGGTGGCGTCACGAACACAAACATTAAAGTCATCAGCCACATATTCTACTGACACCCACCAGGGCCACGGAGCCGGGCCCAGCCACCACTGACTACCACCGGACTAGTCCGGCCCGGCACCGGGTGTCCCAGAGCCCTGGGGTGGGCGAGTCATAATTCCATAATGTCTACATGTCTAAGACATTCTCACCTTGATATCCAAAAGAAAAATCAATCCTCCATCTTAAACTCCATGAGTTTACAGTGGGTAAAATCCGTCAGGGGTTCTTAGGAGATGCCATCCTGGAATATCTCAAGAAGAATAACCTTATGACTCAATATCAACATGGGTTTATGAGGGATCGGTCCTGTCAAACTCATCTGATCAGCTTCTATGAGGAGGTAAGTTCCAGACTGGACCAGGGAAATGCAGTGGATGTTGTCTATATGGATTTTTCAAAGTTGATAGATACAGTGCCATATAAAAGGTTGGTACATAAAATGAGAATAAGGGAAAATATGTGTAACTGCGTTAAGAACTGGCTCAGTGATAGGAAACAAAGGGTTACTAATAATGGAACACACTCAGACTGGGTCACAGTTAACAATGGGGGTACCACAGGGGGTCAGTATTGGGCCCTCTTCTTTTTTTTTTTCCAAAACTTTTTATTAATTTTCCAATTTTTTATAAACATAACAAGATATTCAAGGTTACGCAAGGAAAAACATTTGTCTGACAATATGTGACATAATAGGGTGCAATGCCCCAACTTGATATTTTAAACTGATTATCTGATTGATATGGTCTCTATTAAACCAAGGCAAAAGTACTAAGAAATAACAGACGCGATACAAGTCAATTAGAGTCATTAAGCCCCTAAGCCAACCCCGAATGCTTCCAAATTTTCTGGCACATCTTGTGGCTACCTTAGCGTCTCGTCTCCCTTTCCTCCGGAACCCACACCTCCGTGATTTTCAATTTACCCAGTTTGTCCTGGATATCATTCAGAAGGTACCATTCCGATTGTATAAAAGGTGTCATCAGATTATTTATTTCTCCCTGAGTAAATTGACTTTCAATGAAATTTCTCCATTTCCCAAAGAACTTGGGTGTCAACCTGTCTTTGTCCGTTTCCGCTTCCACTTTCTCCAGCCTCAATAAATTATGTAATTCCCCGATGACCTCTTTTATGGATGGTCCCTCCCTTTGTATCCAATGCTTTAATATGGACCGTTTGGCTATCATGGCTATGTCATGTACTATTGTATATTTCTTCTTTCCCGGCATGTCCGATCCCCCTCTTACTCCTCCCTCAAAGGAATGGAAAATCCACACCATTAGCTCTAGATTTCCAGAAATTCCCCATGTTGCCTGGACAAATAATCTAACTTGATTCCAGAACCTGTGAATTTCCTTACACTCCCATAGTCCATGTAGCATATCTGTTTTTTCTCTTTGACATTTAGGACACCGCATATCTCTTCCCGGAATGTTGAAGCCCATAATAGCCCTGTGTAAAATTCTAAATTGGGTGTCTCTCCATCTCTCATTGGTAACATGTTTCCGCATCTGTACCCATCCCTTCAATATATCCCCTACAACTTCCTGCCCTTTCAATTGTTTCCCCCACGCTGTTAGAGTACGGCTATCCTCCCCAGATATAAGCATTCCCCGAAATGTTCGGTAAATTTTGGAAACATTTACACTTGCTACATCACTTTCCATAAGCTCATCAATCAAACTCTTATTCAATTCCTTTCCAAGCTCCCCCAAATCTACAAATACTCCATGCTTCAGTTGTTCATACTGGATGATATGTGAGCTATTAAGTTCATACTTGTCAAGCACTTCCCGTCCTGTCAGCCACCTTCTCTCCTCCACATTCATGACATCCTTCATTCTCTCGACGCCCTTCTCTTTCCATCTAGTAAATAGCTTATTTTCCCGTCCCATGGGAAAGTTCGGAGATGCCCAGGGATTTAAGTACTTAGATACTTTCCATGACAGTCCCAATTTCTTTCTTACCAGTTTCCATGTTAGCATAGTGTCTCGGAATAAGATTGAGTTCCTTATATGCCCATCCGCCCTGGACAATGGGGAGTGTAAAATGGACGCCAAATCCCACGGTGATGCATACTTGGCTTCCATGCCATAGTCTGAGTGCCTGCTTGTTCCTCTCAACCAATCAAACACATGTCTCATTATACACACCAGGTTATAACCCCGAACATCCGGGAAACTAAGACCTCCTTCCTCCGTTGACTTCATCAATGTTCGTAACTTTATTCTAGGTTTCCTTCCCCGCCATATAAAATCCGCATACGCTGAGTTGAGCCTATTTACGTCCCTCAGTTTTAGCAATATCGGGATCGTCTGGAATGGGTACAACAGTCTAGGAAAGCTCATCATTTTTATCAGGTGGCACCTTGCCAGTAGTGGTAGAGGCAGACCCTTCCAACCCTTTAGTTGTGCTATAATTTTCCTAATTAGTGGGCCATAATTCATCTCGTAAATTGATTCCACCGTTCTTCCTATATGAATTCCCAGATATTTAAGTGATGTCTGTGCTATAGGAATGCCACATATACAACCATCCCTTACATTCCCCCCTTTTAGGAACAGGATCTCACACTTTTTTTTATTCAATTTGAATCCTGAGACTAATCCAAATTTTTCAATTAGGGCTAGAGTCTGTGGCAAATCCACGCTAGGGTCCCCCATATATAGTATGACATCATCGGCAAAAAGTGCTGTCTTTATTTCAGTTCCCCTTACCTTAATCCCTTTAAAACTATTCGGGCCCTGCAATATTCTTGACAATGGTTCAATGGCCAAGTCGAATAGGAGGGGAGATAGCGGGCAGCCTTGTCTTGTTCCCTTCATCAAAGGGAACACGTCTGATAAAAAACCTGGAGTGTGTACCCTAGCTCCCGAGTTAGCGTAAAGATTCCTAATGTAAAGCCTCATTTTGCCTACAATCCCTGTGGCCTCTAGTACTTTGTCCAGCCAGCTCCAATTTACATTGTCAAACGCTTTTTCTGCGTCGAGTGTAACTAGAGCGGGTCTTGTCCCCCTCTCTATCTGATCCAATCTCACCGCATCCACCACTAGTATTGTCTTCCGGATATTAGTGACAGCATTTCTCCCTTTAATAAACCCTACCTGATGCTCTGTAATGATCCTTGGAAGAATCATGGCCAATCTATTAGCCATAATCTTAGATATTATTTTTAAATCCTGGTTTATAAGTGATATGGGTCTATAACTAGAGGGATCATCCAGGTCTTTAGTTCCCTTAGGGAGTAATTTGATATATGCTACGTTTGAATTTTTAGGAATTTCCTCTCCTTCCAAAAATGCATTAAATACCGCAGTTAAATCTGGCGAGATCAGATCCCTCATAGCCTTATAAAACTCGCTGTTAAAACCGTCGGGGCCTGGTGCCTTGTTGGTGTTAAGCTCCCCGATTGTTCTAGTCACCTCCTCAACTGTGATATCTGCATTTAGGTCACTCAGATCTTCCTCTGTTACGCTAGGCAAGTGCGCTTGTCTTAACCACTCTGCCTCGTCAGTCATGTCATTGTTTCCTGGCCCATATAGTTTTCTATAAAAATGTCCCAGCAATTTATTAATTTCCTTAGGATCTGTGGTCACCTCCCCCCCCTTTCTTTTTAGTTTGGAAATCACTGTCATTTTCCTGCTACCCCTTGCCAAATTTGCCAGCATCCTCCCCGCCTTGTTGCCAAATCTATGTAGCTCTGCTTCCCTGTGCGACCAAAATAATTGTTCCTTTTTTTTTGCCCATTCGTCGAACCCCCTTTTTGCCTCCAACCATCTGTCTTTCGTCGTGGGAGATCTATTAGCCAAATACTTTGTGTATGCTACCCGCACTGCTTCACTCTGGGCATTATAATTCTCATTGGTCTTCCTTTTGATCATGGCCGCATATCCAATCAGGCGACCCCTCAAGACCGCTTTTGCCGTTTCCCAGTATAGCACTGGGTTCCCTTTGTGTTCCTTGTTTTCCTCTGTGAATTCTCCCCACCACTCTCGTAAAACCCTGTGGAAATTATCTTGTCTGAGAAGAAATGATGGAAATCTCCATATGATATCTGTACCTCTCTTGAACTGCTCTCTGATACCCAATCTCAACGGACTATGATCAGATATCACCATGTTTTCTATCACACATTCTTGTGCCCGATTAACTAGGCCTTGAGAAATCCAAAATTGATCAATACGCGACCAGCTATCATGAGGATGCGAGAAGTGTGTATATTCTCTATCATGCGGGTGAGCTAATCTCCAGATGTCCTTCAAACCCACGTCTTCTAATGTCACATCCCTATGGTCCGGCCTTCTGTCCACATCCCCTGTCCTCTCCTTCCCCCTCCTCCTGTCTTCAGCTGAGTCTGGAACTGTGTTAAAATCACCTCCTACTATGATGTTGGTCTCCCCATCTGCTAGTATGCTGGCCTTTATGCCATCATGAAATATGCTCTGTTGGGAGTTTGGACCGTAAACATTATAGATACTTAATTTACCCGCTGGACTAATGATTGTTAAATGCTGCCACCGTCCCTGGTCATCTGCCTCGTGTGTCACTACTTCATGGCTGAGCTGTTTATGTATTAGAATCATTGTCCCCGCTTTCCTACCTTGTGCCTCTGCCCCATATACAGTACCCACCCAGTATTTCTTCATGCGGAAAAAGTCCTCCTTCCTCAAATGCGTTTCCTGTAATAATGCAATATCTGTTTTTAGTCTTTTCAGATGTCTTAGTATCATTGCTCGTTTGTTAGGAGATCTCAAGCCTTTCACATTCCATGTAGTTATTTGTACCATATTTGCCTTTGTATTTTGCTCTTACTACTTCCTCCCCTGTGGGCCCTGAACTCACAAGAGACGAGACAATTATTACCAGGTATAGAATTTGCCCCCCAGGCTTGATATATCTTTTCCCCACCTTGTATGTATAACAAATATAACAATAAACAAGTAACTGTAGAACACGTTTTCCCTTCTGGGAAACTTTTGGCTCTTTTCGCCATGCTGATGACTTCCCCTTTTCCTAGCCAAACTGTTGAGCTCCCTAGTCACCCCCCTTAGAGTATACGTTCTAGCCCCGGATTCACATGAGTCACATGAACAAGCCTTAAATAATGGCAAAAATAGTACAGTATGACAAAAACTCTATAAGGACTTCAAGTCCAACTTAGCTCTATTTTCTGGTGGTCATCCCCGCACTCAGAGCAGACAGATCCACTTCATTTACGCCTGGAAGTTGTTCCTGGACAAAGGCGAGTGAAAGTAAGAATGAAAGTGAATCTGGAAGTGGAACTGAAAGTAAGCGTGAGACTGAATATGCGAGAGAAAAAGAGTGAGACAGAGCGCGTGAGGTACTGAAAGTGAGCGTGAGACTGAAAATGAAACTGAGTATGAGAGTGAGTGTGAAACTGAAAGTAAGCGTGAAACTGAAAATGAGACTGAATATGTGAGGGAGGGAGAAAAAAAAAAAAAAAAAAAAAAAAAAAAGTGTGAGACTGAGAGTGAGTGTGAGAGTGTGAGACTGAACGTTAGGAGTAAGACTGAAAGTGAAACTGATAGCAAGCGTGAAAGCAAAACTGAACATGAGAGAGTGAAATCAAGAGAGTGAGAGAGTGCGAGAACAGGACCAGCAATATCTAGTTCAGTTCAGTTATCATGAACCATTTCCAACAGTTAGTCTCTGTGTTCCGAGCGAGGATTATTTTGTTGTTTTGGGCTCAATCTCCTTTCCTCTCTACTCTCCACCCGCGATTGCTCCTCAAAGCTTCTCGAGTCTTTCCCTGGGCCTCTTGGAGATCCTCCTCTGCTGGTCCCTTCTCCATTGTTTCCTCTTTTTTGTCCATCAGCCCGATTCCTATCTTGTTCTGCCATGAGAGTACGCTCTGCTTCTTTAAAGTCTTTGTAATATGCAAACGAGCCATTAAGATTTCTGACTTTCAGTGTGGCAGGGTATAGCAGTTGGCACTTGACTTTTTTGTTATACAGGAATGAACATACTTTGCTGAATTCTTTTCTCTTTCTGGAGACTTCTGCTGAATAATCGCCGAAAATTAGCAGTCTGTTGCCTTGGTAATGCAATGGTCGCTGTCTGTCTCTAAAGGCCCTCAGTATTTCCTCTTTATGTTTATAATCAAGATATTTGACTATCACTTGTCTAGCCCTCAGCGGGGCTTTCTTGTTTGGGTTTGGATCCTCTCCCCTATTCGCTTCTTGTTGTCTCAGTGGTCCCACTCTGTGCGCTCTTTCCACTCTGAATTTAGCCTTAATGCCCAGGGCCTGAGGTAACTCCTGTTCACATATGTTATCCAGCTGTCCCAAAGATACCGATTCTGGCAGCCCCACAATGCGCAGATTATTTCGCCTCGATCGGTTCTCTAAGTCTTCCGCTTTATCTCTCAAATAATCGTTAGATTTCACTAGAGCTGCTATTTGCTCTTGCATAGCCATTATTTTCTCCTCTGAGTCAGATATTCTCTGCTCTGTTTCTGCCAGTCTAGATGCATGTCCACTAATCTGCTTTTGCATAGCTGCTAGGGATGTTTGTATGGCTGTTTCAATGGCCACTTTAATCTCTTTTGACAGCTGTGATGTCACTTCGGCAGCCAATTTTTTATAATCAACATTGAGCTCTTGTGCATGCTTGTCTTGGCCTGCAGGTGGTGCTGGTTTCTTAGTTCTCTTATTCTGAGCTGGGGATTTTCCACCCTCCCCCATTTGTTTACAGTATTTAGATAATGGTGTGGCCGGCAGTTTCTTGTTTGCTTTAGAAGGAATGTTACTGTTTCTGACATGCAGCTTCTGCTGGCATTTATCATGATTAGACACCTTATATTGCATGTCTAAGTGATCAGTCCGGTCTCCTGCGTCTCTGGCCACTCTTTGCTTGCTGCACTCCTCCTCCTCCTCTGTTTCTTGTTCCTCCATGTCCCCTTCCTCTATCCATTGTGTTTCTCCCTCTGCAATCCCCTGCAGCGATTTCTCTCCTGCTCCATCCTCCCCCGACCCCCCACTCTCATCTCCTTCACTTCTCCCTCTCCTGGCTTCCATTACCACATCTTGCACTGGGGACTCTGGCTCCTCCTCCATCAGGCTTGTAGGTGCCATGTCAGTCTCCTCTTCTCCCCGCCGGCAGTCAGGATCTCCACTCCTGCAGGTCCCCTCACCACCACCAGCACTCCTCAGTAAGTACCGCTCCATAGCTGTGTGCTTCCTGCTACCAGACGTGCTGCTCTCTGCTCGCTCACTTGCCCGGGTATGCTGTTTATCGTCGGTTTCTCAGAGGGGTGTCGGGAGCTTCTCCTCTATGCTGCCTCCTCAGCCAGGACCGGAACAGGAAGTCGGGCCCTCTTCTTTTTAACAAATTTATTAGTGACCTTGTAGAGGGCATAGAGAGTAGAATTTCAATATTTGTAGCTTATCCTAAATTCTGCAAGGTGATAAATACAGAGGAGGATATTTTAATAATACAAAGGGATTTGTGTAAGCTCGAAGCTTGGACTGAGAAATGGCAATTGAAGTTTAATGTGGATAAATGTAAGGTCATGCACATGGGCAGAGGAAATCAAATGTATAACAATGTATAACCCAATTATAAAACACTGGGAAAAACTGTCACTGAAATCCTAGGTGCATTGCCCCCTGGTAAATATGCAAATCAAAAAAGTCAGTGGATCCTCTGTTAGGAGTCTCAACACAGAAAACTAGCCAGCTATGCCTCCGGGAAGGATTTTAGCCAACAAGGGCGCTCAAGACAGTGAAATCCTAGGTGCATTGCCCCCTGGTAAATATGCAAATCAAAAAAGTCTGTGGATCCTCTGTTGGGAGTCTCAACACAGAAAACTAGGCAGATATCCCTCCGTGCATATTTACCAGGGGGCAATGCACCTAGGATTTCACTGTCTTGAGCACCCTTGTTGGCTAAAATCCTTCCCGGAGGGATAGCTGGCTAGTTTTCTGTGTTGAGACTCCTAACAGAGGATCCACAGACTTTTTTGATTTGCATATTTACCAGGGGGCAATGCACCTAGGATTTCACTGTATTGAGTGCCCTCGCTGGCTGCCGGTAGTGTTTTCTCTGGCTGGTCTCCCCGAGATCAGTAATTGTTTTGTCTTGTTGGTCTACTAGGCATTGCTCCCACCTGGCCAGAATCCTACTCCACACTGATGAGGGGCAATACCCCAAAACAGCTGTCTGTGGATGGATACCTGGCCTTGGTAATTCCCTTGTCATATCTTTAAACTTGTCAAAGAGTTGGATATTGACTAAAAGGGCCACTTAATATGGTGGTTATGGTGGTTTCCTAAAAAGAGCCACTCCTTGGCTAGGTCTTTCCCGGAGGGATATCTGGCTAGTTTTCTGTGTTGAGACTCCTAACAGAGGATCCACGGACTTTTTTGATTTGCATGTAAACTTTCTAAGCATTCTCTATTAATTTCCCCAGGTAGTCCTGGCATCAGTCCCTGGCCGAAACAGTCAGATGGCTGTAAAGATCATCGCCAAAAAAGAGGACAACACAAACACCATCATGAGAGAGCGGCAGATACTCCTAGCGGCCAGAGACTGTCCATTCATATGTCACCTGTATGCCGCACAACAGTCTCCGAAGTGTGTGTATTTCATCATGGAGTATCTATCCAGCGGCAGCCTGAAGGCTTTGATTGACATGTACGGCTACTTGAACATTGACACTGTAAGGTAAGAAAGAGGACGGTATAGCAAAAACAAATAAAAGCTGAGGTTGGGATGTAGCTGAGACAGGGAGGGAAGGTATGTGGTCCAGGCGGGAGGGAAGTGCGACAATGACATTGATACTACACTCTGTTCTCTCCATCAGATTCTACACAGCAGAAATAATATGTGGCCCCCAATTCCTCCACGGACAAATCGTCCACCGGTAAGCAGAACTCTCCTCCTTCTGTCTGTCCCCTGTATATTCTTGTCTTCTCCGTCCAATCCTGCAATCACCCATTTCTCTTCTCTAGTATCAATAATAAGATTTCTCATTCTGTTTTTCTATTTATTTGCAGAGATCTAAAGCCGCAAAACATCATGTTGGATTCAGATGGCCACATCCGAATTATCGACCTGGGACTCGCCCGAGATGGTGTCACCGCCTCCAATACCATCTGTGGAGTGACGGGCAGTCTTCATTACATGGCTCCTGCGGTGCTTGGCAAAACACCATGCAGCACAGCAGTTGATTGGTGGAGCCTGGGGACTGTGGTGTCCATGATGGCAAAAGGTCGCTTCGCATTTCCATCTTGGCTTGATGCTGACCTGAAACATCTAATCCAGCAACTGCTGCACAAGAATCCTCAGGAGCGATTGGGTGTGTGCGGGAACATCAGAGCGCATCCATTATTTACCACCATCGGCTGGGAGGAGCTGGAGGAAAGGAGAGCACGGCCGCCATTTATACCATTCAGGCCAGTTCTGGAGAACCATCTTATGCAGTGGCCGGAGGAAGAGAAAGACCTAGACCCCGTGGCCGGATTTATCTACATATCTCCAAGCTGGGCCCGGTAAGAACAGCCTTGTCTGAGGATAACACCCATCAGATGTTCTTCTCGCCTTGTGGTCATTTCCATTGTCCTTCTCCCACTGTCTTTGCCAATGACTAAACTATGACTCTGTTATTCTTAGGTGGATGAAAAGATCAGGGCTGTGCGAGAATCCAAGACCATCTGGTGAGTGACCGCTGTGCACGTAGGACACCAATCATTATACCCATACATCATATCTGATGTTACATAGAGGAATGCTTCATTCTAAAGATCATTCCTCTAAGATAACAGAAGATCTAGGAGATACAAGTTTCTGAATAATCATCTTATGTCTTGCAGGATGAACCCATGCCAACTGCTCAGAACTTCTTGCCTCCTGACCCGTACCTCATGTCTCTCCTGCTGTGTGTCACCTCGGCTGCCATAGAACATCATCTCTCTCCATAACATCTTCATGCCCGACTACTGCCATCGTGGCCTTGCACCATGCACTTCACTGTGCATCCTCCAATCCTGGGCTGGCACCTGACATCATCCAGCCTGAAGATACTCCGTCCCCCAGGAGCGGCCTGTGCTTGATGTCCATTATTCCGGAACTCTGCTCCGCACAGGCCTTGTAAGTATATCACCCATCACCCACCACATCCACACTACACGATAAGTATAGGCACCCACACTACATGATAAGTATAGGTCCCCACACTACATGATAGCTATAGACCCCACACTACATGATAAGTATAGGTCCCCACACTACATGATAGCTATAGACCCCACACTACATGATAGGTATAGACACACCCACACATAGACACGTAGATCGTAGACGGAGATTTTGGATTTGATCCTGGGATTTAATCCGATCGCCATATTTGGGGTCGGGAAGGAATTTTTCCCCCTAAGATGAGGACAATTTGCCTATTCCTCAAAAGGGGTTTTCGCCTTCATCTGGATCTACACGGCCTTAAATAGGTTCAGTAGAATAGAACATTAAGTAGAGTTACACATAAGTAGTATACTAAAAGGTATAAAAAAGTTAAAAATATATATTTAAAAATTATTTATTTTACACAAACTTTTTTTAGTCCATAGACAGAACAATAGATTATATATTTTTTAAAAAGAATTCTCACACAACTATCAGGTTAGGAGCCTTTGATCAAGGCATTTAATCTGATCACCATATTTGGGGTCGGGAACGAATTTTACCCCCTGATAAGAGGATAATTGGCCCATTCCTCACAGGGGGGTTTCGCCTTCCTTTGTATCAACATGGCTAATAAGTAGGTTTAGTAAAAATACAATAAATAACTAGGATCTCATATTTATAGCAAAAAAAATATAAAAAAAATAAGAATAAAATTTATGTAAAATAATAATACAATATTTTGTTTTTTTATTTGATACAAAAATAAACCTAAAAATAGAAAATAATTTAATATTTAAAAAAGAAATTACACATTAGGTATGAGCCTTTGATCCTGGGATTCATCCCGATCGCCATATTTGGGATCCGGGAGGAATTTTTAACCTTCTTTTGGATCATAACAGCCTTATGTTGTGTAAGTAATTTTCACATTAACGGCTTATTAAAAATATATTTAAAAATCACATTAAAAAATAGATAATTTATAGCTGACACACATACAGAAATATTCATTAGCTCAGCTCAAAAAGAAATACAAATATAAATAGTTTAATACATTTTTTTAGATATTAATTTCATGATTTATTCTGACCGCCATGCTTTATTTGGGGTCAGGAAGGAATTTTCCCCCCTGATGTGGCCCATTCCTCACTGGGGGTTTTCTCCTTCCTATGGATCAATGCAGCCCATAAATAGGATTATTAATCTGACAGTTGTATAAATGACACATATATAATGATAAAATAAATAATAACCTCAATCTATAAATAAAATCTTATTTTTACCCCTCTACATCTTTGTTCTTGTCTTTATTTCCTTGGACGTCTATTTGGTGAATGTGGGTTTAGCCGTACCTCCCAAGTTTTAAAGAAGGGAAAGAGGGATAAAGTATGCAGTGCGCTGCGCGCGCCACAGTTAATTTTGACCACGCCCCTAGCCACACCCCAACCACACCCATTTAGTAGTGATGGATGTTCAGCAGACGCCCTGGACTGTTCATTCATTCAGTCGTATCAGCCAGAACTTTCTCATATTTATATAAGCTTCACTATATGACATGTTGCTTTTTTGTTTCCATAAAGCCGTGTTCACACATTACAGAAATCCGGTGTTTTGTGTTTTCTTCAGGATCCGCACCAAATTATACAATAAGAATCTTCTCTGATTATTGCATTTTTGCCTTATTTTTTATGCCTTTTCCCCTTTATTTCATGCGTTTTTGGTGCAGATGTGAAGTCGCGGTTTTTAGTGTTTTTATACTACAGAAAATTTTGGATTCTGCACTTTTCTGCGTTTTTTTCTTGCATTTTTTCAAACCTCTAGAGAAAAAAAGCTCCAAAACCGCAGAGTTCAGCGGCATCTTTTCATGATATCACATCCACTTTGCTTGGACAGTTAGGCTGTGTCCGCACTTTGCGTTTTCACCTGCGTTTCAGGTGCTTTTCTGCAGCGTTTTGAACTACAGCGCTTTCATGCCAAAATGCATGCGTTTTGATTTTCCAGCAAAGTCTATGGGAAAAGTGGATTTCTTGTGCGCACTTTGCAGTTCAAAACGCTGCGTTTAATTTGCATAATTTTTGGCAAAAACTCTGCGTTCAAAGAAGCAGCATGTCAATTGTTTTTGCCATTTGTGCTGCGTTTTGCTAACATTGAAGTCAATGAGAAGTTGTAAAAAGCAACATCCAAAATCCAGCGTTTTACCTGCTTTTTAGCTGCAGAAAGAATGCGTTTTGGACTACATAAACGCATGATTTTCTGACATCAAAATAATGGAATGATATGTCCCTTTACACACACACACACATAGTCCGACAATTAAATGATTGAAAAATATTAATTTATTGCTATTTTAGCGATAAATAGTATAAAACCGCTTTAATTATATGAAATATAACTATTTTCGTTAAGATTTCAATAATTAAATGTGTTCCTTTTTTTTTTTTTCCCTTTTTTCATTGTGTTTGACTGTTTAAACTTTATTTAGCAGTGTTTTTATGTTCAAAACGCATCTGTCTAAACACAATGGAAAAGCATGTAAAAAGCGCTAAAACGCAGTAAAAGCGCATGCGTATTTACCGCGATTCTGTGGTCAAAAGTAACTTTGGCAAAAGCAATTTCTGCCAGAGCATGCGTTTAGAGCTGCAACTCGGACGACGCAAAGTGTGGATATAGCCTTAAAGACAGTAGAATGTATGTGCAAAAAAACAGCGGAAATAAATGCAGCATTTACGCTACATGTGAACACGGCCTAAATGTCCAAGCAAAGAGGATGTGATTTCATGAAATCTCCGCTCTCGGTGCTTTTGCTGAACTGTGCGGGTTTTTTTGCTTTTTTTTTTATCTATGGACGTCTTTGTGGAGCCTGGAAAAAACGCAAGCAAAAAAATGCTGCTGTATTATTAAACACAGAATCAAAGCGTTTATGTAGTATCAGATTCACATCGGCACGAGACATATCAAATGTCAAGGAAAACACATAAAAATCGCTGCAAACACAATAATTAGAGGAGATTGTTATTGTGTTGTGTGGTGCGGACACCTGCAGAAAAAAGGGGCATTTACGCTACGTGTACATTTTTTATAGGTTTTAATAGAGAAAAATAATCAATTGCGCCATTTTTTTTAGTCATTTACCCATCCCCATAAATAATCTGGTCGCTGTGTTGTGAGGGTCGTTACGATTACAGAGACCCCAGATACATTGGGGCTCACAATCTAAAGTCCACATTAGTATGTCTTTGGACTGTAGGAGGAAACCGGAGAACTGGAGGAAACCCATACAAACACGGGGAGAACATACAAACTCCTTGCAGATGTTGTCCTGGGTGGGATTTGAACCCAGGAATAATGAACCTAATCCAAGTCAGTGTGGAATGCGAACATTTTTCTTGAAGATTTCCCAGAAAAACACTCGACTTGCATTATGTTCATTATTTCTGCTGAATAGTTGAATAGTACTAGGTATTCAGTATGAATAACCCAAAGCCGAATATTTTACTATTCGCCCATCCTAGTATTTTGACAATACTATTTTGAAACCATTCATGACTTAAAACGCACCAATCACTAGGATTTTCCTATATAAACTAAAGCCAGTGCTATACTGGCACGATCAGGCTGAGTCTATACATACCTTTAGTGGTCAGCTGGGATGTATGGGTTTTGAAACACAAGCAAGTAAAGTTTGTAAAATGAGCAGCTTTTTGAGTGGCAGCAGCTGCCAATCGGCTAATAGCTGGGGTGGATATTCATAGCGATTCCTGCCCCCCTGCCTGTCAGTCCTCCCCCTATCTGTTATTTATGCTAATGCTATTATATAATTGTTTTACTAAGTGACTAGAAGGACCTGTGCTGATGTTATACCCATGTGACCCCAAGGGACGGGGTCTCAGCCAACAGAAAAATAATGTTGCTTCCTGGCATCAGCTATGTTGGCTGAGGCTCCGCCCCTTATGGTCACATGGGTATGACATCAGCACAAGTCCTTCTAGCCACTTAGCAAAGCGATTCTGTAATAGAATTAGCATAACTAGCAAGTTTTCTCATATTCCGTGGATAAGGGTTAACTTGCTATTTTAGGAATAACTTTTTAAGATGTGGCCATGTTGATGGACCGAGTGTAAGCGCTGCACAATCTGAGCGTACTCACTAGATCTCCAATAGAAGTTAATCATAAATTAGTTTATTCCATACGTCACAATGAGATATTTTTAATAGAAACTGTCAGCTCATTTGGATTTTTCGCAGAGCAGTTGCCTGTTGCCGACATACAGTATTAAATATACAGAATGCACTCATTAGGAGAAGAGGTATAGAATGGAAAAAGAGATTGTAAAGTTACCTGAAATACATAGCATGCCAAGGAATTGTACGAAACACTGGTCAGCAGTAAAATGGAAAGTTTAAGAGCTATTACATCAGGGGTACTTGAGGACAAGTAGACACCTTCTTTGAGGTCCTCTTTAATAAGTGAAATTGCAGAAATACAATCCGTATCCACCTGACCCCTTATATAAGATGTCTCGCTCAGTCTCCTTTAAAGACAGAGCTAAGGCCATGTAAAAGAAATGGTCAACTCCTTTAAACAATGAATAAAATGTTAGCGTTTTTTTAAGCAAAGAATGCTAAAAAAAAAAAAGGCGCACAGGCATCTCTCTAGTCTTCCCATTTACTTTTATTATAAGTATAATTATTATTTATTTATCTTCCTTACAGAAAACATGAATACTATATATTTTACTTCCCTTAACCACTTGGTGTCTTGGAAATCCTGATGAATTTAAAGGGTACCTGTCACCCGGGTTTTTCCCTTATGAGCCACCACCAATACAACATTCTAGAATACTGTATATAAGAGACCAGGCTGCTCTCTATAACATAAACAACACTTTTATAATACTCACCTAGGGGGTGGTCCGGTCCGATGGGTGTCGCTGCTCTCCGGTCCGGCGTCTCCTCTCTGTGGTGTTCTTTGTCCTCCTTCTTCTGAGGGAAGTGTGCATGACGCGTCCTACCTCATCCACACTAGCCGGCATCGCGATCCTGCGCAGGTGCACTTTCATCTGCCCTGCTCAGGTCAGATCAAAGTATTGTACTGCGCATGTATAAGTGGTCTTTAACCTTTCCTCGTACCTGCGCATTACAGTACTTTGATCTGCCCTCAGCCGGGCAGAGAGAAGTGTGCCTGCGCATGACCGCTATGTCGGCCTGGGCTGGATAAGAGGAGGACGGAGATCGCAGCAGAAAGGAAGCGCCGGACCGGAAAGCAGTAACATCCATTGGACCAGAAAGCAGTAACATCCATCGGAACGGAGAGCAGTAACATCCATAGTGACACCCATTGGACCGGACCGCCACTTAGGTGAGTATTATAAAAGTGATTTTTACGTTATACAGAGCAGCCTGGGCTCTTATATACAACATTCTGGAATGTTGTATATAAGGGTACACTGGTGGTGGGTGCAGGTTATAGGTGCCAAATCTGGTGACAGGTTCCCTTTTAAAGAAGCTCAAAAGCTTGAACACATGAACATAATTTCTCAGATCCCATTTCATTTCATTTTTTATCAGAGCATTTTCCATAACATTTTAAAGGGAACCTGTCAGGTCCAATATGCACCCAAAGCCACGAGCAGTTCTGGGTGCCTATTACTAATTCCTGCCTAACCGTCCCTGTATACACTAGCATAAATATAGAGATCTATAGAAAAAGTGTTTCTAAAGATCTTTTATCGTATGCTAATGAGTCTAGTCCCAAGGGCGTTGATTCCCCTGGCTACTCGGCCTCATTAGCATGTTAGTATGCCCCTGTGGGTGTGCCTACATGCTAAGGAATGTGCAACGTCAGAGGATCATCTCACTCACCTCTCCGCCACCATCGCTGCCCGACACTGGATTTCGGCTCAGTGCGCATGACCCCGGAGTTTGAGTCATGCGCACTATGAAGGTGAGTGTATTGAAGTACTGTGCATGACCAAAACTCCGTCGTCATGCTCACTGAGCCGAAATCCCCCGTCGGGCGGCAATGGCGGCGGAGAGGTGAGTGAGCTCATCCTCTGACACTGCACATTCATTAGCATGTTACCACAACCACAGGGGCATACTAACATGCTAATGGAGCCGACTAGCCAGGGGAACGAACACCCTTGTGACTAGTACCATCGCTCATTAGCATACGATAAAAGATCATTAGAAATACTTTTTCTAAAGACCTCTTTATCTATGCTAGTGTATACAGGGACGGTTAGGCAGGGATTAGCAATATACACCCAGAACTGCTCTTGGACATTCATTAGCATGATAGCACTTCCACAGGGGTGTACTAACATGCTAATAGGGGCGACTGGCCAGGGAACTAAGGCCCAGGGGACTAGACTCATTAGCATACGATAAAAGATCTTTAGAAATACATTTCTATAGATCTCTTTATCTATGCTAGTGTATACAGGGACAGATAGGGAGATATTCACAATATACACCCAGAACTGCTCGTAGTTCTGGGTTCATATTGGACCTGACAGGTTCCCTTTAAACAGACTAAATAAAAAAATGGCGTAAAAAGATACAAAGAAATACAGCAGGGACTAAAACATAACTTTTACTGATGACTAGATAAAATCAATAATAATAACAATAGTAAAGTGCTAGTGCATATAGTGTGCAAAGAACAAAATGCCACATAGCAGCGCATAGGCTTGATCTCACCCAAGCTTCATCCATGAGCTGGACTGCACATCGGTCCCAGAATGAGAGGTCACAGGCCGGAAGGATAAGGTGGAAGGGTATGTTACAAACCCTGTCGTGCCCGTGAATAAACTTCCGCCCTGACAAGGGCAGCACCCAAATGGAATGTCTGCCCCACAACCAAAAAAGCAAACAAATAATTCCTCCCGACGCGTTTCCCTCTCAGTAGTGAGAGTTCCTCAGGGGAGAAGGAGGAAAAAAATGGGAAAGATCGACCTGCAGTGGCAGGGATCAGCACAGGCCAAAAAGGTGATAGACCTATGTGTGCTGGGCAAATGGTGGCGCTCAGTCTCTGATAGAACTGATGCCTTTATACACCCTTAATCAGTATAAAACCCCACATCTGTGCAAAACGCCCTACTTACAGTGAACATGATGAAGACGATCAATCCCTACCATGCCGGCGTCTGAGGTCACTGCCAAGGCGACAAATACCGCCCCCTTGCGTTCCAGGTTGGAGCGCATCGCGCCAGCATTGTGCGCAGTTGGAGGCTGCAGAACACCATGTGTGTTGTGTATTTCCACGTTCCACACTGGGACGCAGAGGAGCCAATAGGAATCCTGCACGGGAGCCCTCCCACAAACAGGTATAATTCTGGGAGATCCCGGACCGGAAGTCAGCGTAACTGACTGCTAAGTCTACCAATTAGAGATGAGACTTTGAAAAAAAGGGTCATTTCCGGTTGCACTGACAGGAGCGTCCTTAGTGATATGTAAATAGATCACAACAAATCCGGGACATAACGACCGAAACCGAAAGGCTCCTTACTGTACATGGCACCTAGCAGCAAGCATAATTAACCCCATAGGGGGCGGTTATACACAAATGATAAATAAAGTACAGATTGCAGTGGTCGCCCCTGGTAGCCAGCGACCAAAGGGCACAATGGTGTCCATGACAAACATGCAGGGTGGGAAAAGAAACGTACACTGGAGCATGACTACCATGTAATAAATACAGGCAGGGAAAAGGGGGAAAAAGGGGGGAAAAAAAAGGGGGGAATAAGGCTGCCACAACATTTGTAATTAGAAACATGCAGACAAAACACAAACATGAACAGCATGGCATGAGGTCCCGTTTCTTGGAGAAGGGGTATCCTGATCGGATCCTCAAGCAGGCATATAAGTTTTCTCTTGATCAGGATCGCACAAAACTCTTTTCCCCTCAATCTAGACAAAATGATGAGGGGGGTGTTGTTAGACTCATCACAACGTACACTAAAGGTGTCCCAACCATTAGAAGGATACTTGAGCGACATTGGGATATCCTTCGAATGGACGTGGAGATTGCGGACTGTATTAAGCCTCAACCGGCGATCACATTCCGGAAGAATCGCTCGCTGGGCGATCGGTTGACTCACAGTCACTTTGTATCCCCTAATGTGGAAACCACTTGGCTTCCAGGTAAACCATCTGGTTGTTTTAAGTGTGGATCATGTGTCGCCTGTAAAAATGTCAAGATAGGTAAGGAATACGCCAGTACCTCTACGGGTGAATCCCTGACTATTAGGGAGTTCATCAATTGCAAAACGAAGGGGGTGGTGTACCTTGCCACGTGTCATTGTGGACTGCAATATGTCGGTAAAACAGTGCGTGAATTTCGTAGACGTATTGGGGAACACATGGGGGACATCAGAAATGATCGTGACACCCCTATTGCCAGGCACATGAATACACGTCATAGCTCCA
The DNA here is from genome assembly GCF_048569485.1 of Anomaloglossus baeobatrachus. Classification (NCBI taxonomy): domain Eukaryota; kingdom Metazoa; phylum Chordata; class Amphibia; order Anura; family Aromobatidae; genus Anomaloglossus; species Anomaloglossus baeobatrachus. Next base: position 49,536,958 of record NC_134362.1, read on the forward strand.
ACAAGGAAGCCATCGAATTCATGGGTATCCTCAAAGTCAAAATGTCCTCCAGAGGTGGCAATTTGGATCGTGTATTGCTACAAAAGGAGGCCAGGATGATTTTTCGTCTTAAAACCTGCCATCCTGATGGCCTCAATGATCAAATCAACTATGGCTGCTTTATTTGATAGGTCTCCTCCCCCTAGTTTTTGACCGCTGGCTGTATTCGTTCTTGTGGAAGATTTAGCCTTGCCTCCTAACCAATATATTTTGTAGCCTACTATTGGGGCCCTTCTTTATTACAAGATGACAGGGGTCCTTAGGGAGCCTGCATTTTAGCTGGGCTCTCCTGTATTATGATTAGGTCCAGCTATGGATATAATAGGGATATAGTTCTTTCCTTATTTGTTCTCCCTCTTATTGCCATGCTGTTCATGTTTGTGTTTTGTCTGCATGTTTCTAATTACAAATGTTGTGGCAGCCTTATTCCCCCCTTTTTTTTCCCCCCTTTTTCCCCCTTTTCCCTGCCTGTATTTATTACATGGTAGTCATGCTCCAGTGTACGTTTCTTTTCCCACCCTGCATGTTTGTCATGGACACCATTGTGCCCTTTGGTCGCTGGCTACCAGGGGCGACCACTGCAATCTGTACTTTATTTATCATTTGTGTATAACCGCCCCCTATGGGGTTAATTATGCTTGCTGCTAGGTGCCATGTACAGTAAGGAGCCTTTCGGTTTCGGTCGTTATGTCCCGGATTTGTTGTGATCTATTTACATATCACTAAGGACGCTCCTGTCAGTGCAACCGGAAATGACCCTTTTTTTCAAAGTCTCATCTCTAATTGGTAGACTTAGCAGTCAGTTACGCTGACTTCCGGTCCGGGATCTCCCAGAATTATACCTGTTTGTGGGAGGGCTCCCGTGCAGGATTCCTATTGGCTCCTCTGCGTCCCAGTGTGGAACGCGGAAATACACAACACACATGGTGTTCTGCAGCCTCCAACTGCGCACAATGCTGGCGCGATGCGCTCCAACCTGGAACGCAAGGGGGCGGTATTTGTCGCCTTGGCAGTGACCTCAGACGCCGGCATGGTAGGGATTGATCGTCTTCATCATGTTCACTGTAAGTAGGGCGTTTTGCACAGATGTGGGGTTTTATACTGATTAAGGGTGTATAAAGGCATCAGTTCTATCAGAGACTGAGCGCCACCATTTGCCCAGCACACATAGGTCTATCACCTTTTTGGCCTGTGCTGATCCCTGCCACTGCAGGTCGATCTTTCCCATTTTTTTCCTCCTTCTCCCCTGAGGAACTCTCACTACTGAGAGGGAAACGCGTCGGGAGGAATTATTTGTTTGCTTTTTTGGTTGTGGGGCAGACATTCCATTTGGGTGCTGCCCTTGTCAGGGCGGAAGTTTATTCACGGGCACGACAGGGTTTGTAACATACCCTTCCACCTTATCCTTCCGGCCTGTGACCTCTCATTCTGGGACCGATGTGCAGTCCAGCTCATGGATGAAGCTTGGGTGAGATCAAGCCTATGCGCTGCTATGTGGCATTTTGTTCTTTGCACACTATATGCACTAGCACTTTACTATTGTTATTATTATTGATTTTATCTAGTCATCAGTAAAAGTTATGTTTTAGTCCCTGCTGTATTTCTATTAATTTTTGGACTATTGGGCATTACATCTTCTGCTTAGCAGACCTGCTGTTATACGTAAAAAGATACACCCTAAATCCCATCCCTGTCCCCAAACCTACATTCTTTATTCGTACTAGTGCTGGAGGGGAAATAATAAAAGAAAACCAGACGAAGGTTCATTTTAATTAGGATTTTGATATATAGACTGGACAGGGTCAAATAAAAAAAGAAAAAAGAAAGTTATAAATATTTATTTATTTTTGTTAATCTGTCCATATAGATTTGTTTTTGGGTTTGTATCTTTAATGTAATATCTTAGAAGTATTAAGGGAACCTGAGGACAAGTTAAGGAACAGTCTGGAATAGCGGAGATCGTTATGTAGACGATTGCAGATTGATCAGGTGATATAAGAAGAGGCTGGGGAAGGAATTTCTGGAGAGATGCCATCTTTTATTACAGTACCTAATGGAAGACAGAGCAGTGGCTGCAGCAAGGCTTGCTTCTCGGGTAGAAATGGTCTCATCTTGGCAGCGTAGAAGACAAACAGCATTTAATCTGCAGCCGCACAGACAGCTCATTAAACCTCTTTATTATAGGCCATTTATTAATCACATTTACCTCCCCCTCCCCATTGTATCGGGTACACAAGCCAATCAGGTGATCGGATGATCTCTGGGAAATTGGATAATATTTAGTCACATCTGTATATTATTGTGATGTGCCATTACATGACATGCTGAGAGGGATGAGTGTATATACTGTATATATATACTTTGGCCCTGCCGTGGTCACACTTGTGCGTGTGAAGGCTTTTGCATAGCACATTAATATTGATGAACATAGAAAATCTTCATGTCATGTTGAAAACTGCCAAATAAAATATTTTGGACAATGAGTATAAAACTAACGCCACAGCTCGAAGCCCATAGGATTGGTGGTCAATGCATTTTTTGGCAGTGAAGTGATGGGAGGGAAGTGGCACTTTGGTAGTGTTGATATTCATTAAAGCAACATTGTAATATTTCATTACATTCCTCGTTACCCACTTTCCCCCTTATCCCGATTTCGTGGGGCAGGGAGGGTGTCTCTCCTTCCACCTCTTCCTCCTGTCCTCTTCTTCCTCTTGCCTTTTGATACTTTTCCTTTCCCCCCTTTTTCATCGGTTTCCTTCTCCCCTTCACCTTTCTCACTCTGAGTATCTGAAGATTCATCAATGAAGGCCAAATTTTCTCCCCACTCCATGATTCGTCTTGCAGGATCTTCTTCCCTAAAAGAAGGAGTTAGCGGTGGTGTTACCGGTGCAATGGTGGGAACAGAAGTTGGAAGAGTTTGGGGTTCTACGTTCTCGTCGTCCTCATCTTCTGTCGTCTTTGCTTGTCTCCCTCCTTTGTTTTCCATCTCCATTTCCACCTCGTCTTCATCCCTTGGCTGTTCATCTGAATCTTGGTAACTCCCTTTCTGTCGCGTCATTCGTTCTTGGAAGTTAAGGCTTAGCCCCCGGTGAGGAAGCTTCATATCCGCTGTCATGCTTGCGGTCCAGTTTGCGGCATGAGCGGTTAGACCTCCCATCTGCAAAAATGGCAATGAAAGCTTTTTAGAATTCGCCAGTTATTATGTTGAAAGGTTCAGTACAATCATTCATTGTGTATGTTTAGTCAGATATTATTTTTTTTGGACAAGTTATGTAGAAATCATCGACGGCCAACATTTTTACAGATATTGGAAAACCATAACAGCCATTGCTATGAACCATAAAATGAAGAACATGACAAATAATAATTAAGGATGCTTCAAATACTCTTCCCATTTGCATGAATAAAAACAAATGAACAGATACCACGTGGTTGCCATCCATGCGTCATCTGAATATTAGCTAGTAATTATTGTTTAAAGGGAACCTGTCAGGTGCAATATGTACCCAGAACCACGAGCAGTTCTGGGTGTATATTGCTAATCCCTGCCTTACTGTCCCTGTATACACTAGCATAGATAAAGAGATCTATAGAAAAAGTATTTCTAAAGATCTTATACCATATGCTAATGAGGCCAGGGACTAGTCACAAGGGAATTAGTTCCCCCAACTAGTCCGCAATCTTAGCATGCTTAGCCCATTTGTCCGCATCTTAGCCCATTGCCCAACGTTCTAGGTGGTGACGCATGTACCTGTGTCCGTTGTCACGGCCTCAGACATCGGGTTTAGGCTCAGTGAGCAAGATCAGAAGTGACCGCACTTCTGGTCATGTGCACTATGAAGCCGGGTGTACGTGTCCCGGCTTCAGAGTGGTCTAGTGTGCTTGACCAGAAGTGCCTGGACTTCTGATCGTGCGCACCTACCCTAAACCTGGCGTATGAGGCTATGACAACTAACACAGGTACGCACGTCACACTGGGCAGTGGGCATTGGATAGCATGTTAGGCATGCCCTGTGGGCATGCTAAGAGGGCAGACTAGTTGGGGGAAGAAACGCCCTTGTATCTAATCCCCGGGCTCATTAGCATATCATAAAGGATCTTTAGAAATACTTTTTCTAAAGCTCTCTATATCTATGCTACTAGATACAGGGACAGTTAGGCAGGGATTAGACATATGCACCCAGGACTGCTCGTGGTTCTGGGTGCATATTGCCCCTGACAGGTTCCCTTTGAGGCTATGTGCGCATCCTGAGTATTTGCACCAAATCTGCTACTCTTGGCAGAATAAAATGTGCATAATTGCCACGTTTTTTCCATGCGTTTTCTATGCATTCTGGAGTGGAAAAATGCTGAAAGAATGGACATGCTGCCGATTTATTTCTGCACCAAATCTGCAAGGGAAAAAAAAGCAACGTAAACAAAACTTCAGGATTCTCATAGGCTTTGCTGGCATAAGGATAAGTATGCAGATTTGTGACAAAACTGTATTAAAAAACACATCACAAAATGTGATAAAAATGCACTGTGCACATACCCTTTGGCTACACTCCCAAGGTACGAAAACACAAGTGGATTTTCCAGTGCGTATTGACTTGCAAAAAATCCATTGTATTTTATAGTGCCAGCAAAGTACATAGGATTTTAAGAAACCTCATGCACCTGCTGCGAAAATTAACTGCAACGTAAAGTGACAGGAGTTGCGATTTTGAGATCCCTTAGCATGTCCACTTATGCTGCAGACATTGGTGCGACTTTCAACCATGTAAAAATGTGAAATGTGCGAGTTCCCTGCACCTGTTTCACAATGATATCTGTGAGGTATATACCACTGCAGGACCTTGGCTACAAATATGTTCTGTAGTATCCTAATAAATATAATAAATAGGAGAAGCTTGCAAGTTGAATTTTTATATGCATATAATAAAAACAGATGCCTTACTAATAAAAAACAAAAAAAACCCAGACTCTTTAACAACAGATGGATGAAAATTGTATTCAGCACATGTATGGAAAAAAAACAAAACAAAACAGAGGTTTGAATCATACTTTACTTTTATTGCTGCTCACCCCAGTGCCTACTTTAGCTGGATGTGCATTGGATGACGCTCATCCAACTGAAATGCATTGTTTCCCAGAGAGCCATCAGGTCCCTGCACTGCAATAGACGTTGCCAGCCAAACAGTGGCCAGCAAGTGATGTCAGCATTCCCATTACTGGGGGTGCACGACAGTGATGTCATATGCCATAGTACACACACTGATATCAGCTGCCAGCCACTGTTTGGCTGGAAACGTGTATTGCAGTGCAAGGATCCGACAGGGAGGACCACAAGCTATGTAGAAGCTGGGGAAGGTTAGTAAAAGGTTTTGGGTTTTTTTATGCATTGGAGACAGAATGGGGTTATATATACAAGGAAGGGGCCCAGGATGAGGACATATATACCAGGATAGGGGATATATATCAAAGTGGGGAACACATATACCAGGATCAGGACATATATACCTGGAAGGGAACATATATACCAGAATGGGGGACATATATACCAGGAAAGGACCAAGTACGTCCTTGGTCGTGAAAGGGTTAAGGGCACTCACCTTAGCCCAAGGGTCTTAATAAGCAATTAAGGTTTGTATGTTTAATTCAATTTGTCTAATCATAATGGTGTTCACATACTGGGTACCTTGGTGTGTTTGGGACCTTCCATCAGATATAGGCTCTAGTGGCCACTGTTGTTTTCTCTCTTAGACATTTGGCTTTCTCCTAATATGGTATATTATGTTTTTATTCTGGGTATACTCCTATATTGTCATTTTGTCCAATTAACTATCAACCTTTTCTTTTTAGTTTATCCCCAATGTGCTTTTATTTTTCTTCACATGAATATGATATTGCCCCAATGATATTACTGACTAGCTGTAGTACTCGGCATTGCCCTGGATAATAACTGTCTCTCTCCCACTCTCCCTCTCTGTCTCTCTCTCTCTCTTTCTGTCTCCCTGTCTGTCTGTCTCTCTGTTTCTCTCTCTCTCTCTCTGTCTGTCTCTCTGTCTCTCTCTGTCTTTCTGTCTCCTTCTTTGGCTTTCTGTCTCTCTCTCTCTCTCTCTGTCTTTCTGTCTCCCTGTCTGTCTCTCTCTGTCTCTGTCTGTCTCTCTCTGTCTCTCTTTCTGTCTCTCTCTATCCATCTGTCTCCTCTCTGTCTGCCTCTCTATCTGCCTATCTCTCTGTCTGCTTTTCTCTCTGTCTCTCTCTGTCTGCCTCTCTATGTCTGTCTCTAACTCTCTGTTTCTCTCTGTCTGTCTCTGTCTGTCTCTGTCTCTCTCTGTCTACTTATCTCTGTCTCTGTCTGTCTCTCTCTATTTATTTCTTTTACTCAATGTCGCTGTCTGCTTATCTCTATCTGTCTGTGTCTGTCTCTCTGTGTCTATCTCTCTATTTATCTCTCTTACTCTCTGTCTGTCTCTCTATCTCTCTATCTGTCTCTGTCACTCTCTCTGACTCTCTGTCTGCCTCTTTCGGTCTGTCTCTCTCTCTCTGTCTGTCACTCTCTCTGATTCTCTGTCTCTCTATATCTGTCTGTCTCTCTTTATCTCTCTGTTTCTCCCTCTGACTCTCTGACCTCTATCTCTCTGTTTCTCTCTCTGACTCTCTGTCTGTCTGTCTCTCTGTCCATGTCCCTGTCTAGCTCTCTATCTCTTGCTCTGTCTATTTCTCTCTATCTCGCTCTCAATGACTCTCTGTCTCTATCTGACTGTCTGTCTTTCTCTCTGACTCTATGTCTGTCTCTCTGTCTGTCTCGTTATCTCTCTGTCTCTCTCTGTCCATCTCTACACCAAAATCACATTATCTCACACATAAGCTTCTAATACTTACAATTTCCTTTGTTCCTATAGCAACCAATCACAGCTCCTTTTAATGACCTGTAGCTCCCACCTCCATTGACTTTAATGGAGGCAGTTTTTTTGGTGAATAACTGTAAAGTGCTGGGTTAAATTTTCCCCTCAAAACATAGTCTACGATAGTCGGGATTGTAAATGCGACAGTGTGGATACACACATACACACACACACACACACACATAAACATTCACTCAGCTTTATATATTAGATGGTAGTCTTGTTTATGTATACTAAAGACGCAGCATAGATTTGGGGGCTTGCAATATCTGTTTTAAATACGCACATGCAATAGGTGGGTACATCTACTGAAATGCATTTGCGTTCCTCTTTCTATAAAGATGTCCTACTTCCTGTCCCTGTGAATGCCACCTGATGCATTGTAATCAATGGAGCGCAACCTGCGTTCCATAGTCCCTAATGACATCACTTCCAGTGTGCGGCATACTCTGGTGCTCATAATGTGTTCCACCGTGCATGATAATGTCACTTCTTATCCTTGGCTCTCAATGTGGCGGGGAATATGAAAGAGCTGCCATCAATCTCTTCCGGTGGTGGCAATATCCAGTGGTGCACAATAGGACATGCCAGATTCGTTTCTCCTCCAACATCATCTGATGAGGGAGAGTTGGGAGGCCCTGGTACCCATAGCATCTTCGGCCAATGTTACGCTAATATTTAAGTGAACTACTTGAAAAAATACATTTACCTTGATTAATTTGGCATTGTAGCTTACCTCTGCTCGGGTTTTTCTGGACAGAACCCTCAGCCAGTTTCCTATCATTGTGAGAATTGAAGCAAAGTAGGCAAGACCAAGCAATATCCAGAACCAAACCAATGGTTTGTACCACGTGTGCTCATTTCCAGCACTGTCACCTACAAGACAGCGAGTGATGAGACTCAGTGATGGAATAATATATAATGTACATCAATATTTTGATCCTATTACTGTACTGAGACATTGAAAATCAGAAAAATAAAACATTATTTGACTGGAGAACAATGGTACAATGATGAATGTCATAGGCTCAGTGATGGGTATCATGTTTAGCTTGCACACTGGGGCTATTTCTTCTGCCATTGTACCCTAAAGTCACCAAGTTTCAGGTAATAGGTGGCTAACCCCCACCTGTTTACACCTGATCTTCGGAGACTACAGGCTCATTCACAGGTTTCATTGGCTAAGAAGGACATCCAGCTATGGGACGGAATAAAGTTGACTAGCTGGGGCCAAATAAATCTAGTTTGGCTCTGACATTGGTGGTTACTTAGAAGTCAAGGGAGGGCTTTGAAAATCAGGAACAATCAGCAACCCAGCACAAAAAAGGTTGTAGCGCCGGCATCTCTGCCGAGATGCCGACTTACTTACCGCTCCAGCCGGATCGCGTCCTTCCCCCCACTTCCCCACTTCCCCGGCCATCCACCTGTGCTGCTGTCTCCTTACTCGTCAAGGGCCTGTGCACGCAGCCCAGGTCTCCTGGGAGTGTGCTTAGGGCACGCGCTCACTGGCCCTCCTTTTAAAGGCCTGGCAAGCTATTTCTCAAAAATGCCTCTCAGCCTATGTCTGAGAGGCACTGTGTACTTAAGGGGAACCTGTCATCAGAATTTTCGCTATTAAACTAAAAGAATCCCCTTCTGCAGCTCCTGGGCTGCATTCTATAAAGGTTCCTCTTGCTGCTGGCCCCCCTTTCAGACCTAAATAACAACTTTAAAAATCTTACCTTTTGCTATGGTAATGAGGTTTGCTGGCCACGGGGGCGGGCTGTATTTCATCCGTTATTCCCCCTCCTGCTGCTGTTCGCCATCCCCCAGTGTTCATTTACATATATGAAGCCGCCGCCCACATCTTCCACTGTGCTCCTGAAGTCTCGCGCTTGCGCAGTTGCACTATCGCGGACTGAGCGCTGTTTTCAAATCGCGAGCGCCGGTGATGTTATTGCGCAGAAGCGAGATTACCCGCCCATAATCTCGTGCCCACGCTTTTACCTCTGCCTCTACCGTTAAGCGCATAATGGTAGAGACAGAGGTAAAAACGCGGGCACAAGATTATGGGCGGGTACTTGGATGACGCTGGTGATGACATTCACAGCGCCGCCCATAATCTCGCGCCTGCGCAATAACATCAGCGGTGCTCGCGATTTGAAAACAGTGCTTAGTCCCGCGATAGTGCCACTGCGCATGCACGAGACTTCAGGAGCACTGCGGAAGATGTGGGCGGCAGCCTCATCTATGTAAATGAACACTGGGGGACGGCGAACAGCTGCAGGAGGGGGAATAACGGACGAAATACATCTCACCCGCGTGGCCAGCAAACCTCATTACCATAGCAAAAGGTAGGATTTTATAAATCTGTTATTTAGGTCTGAAAGGGGGGCCAGCAGCAAGATGAACCTTTCTAGAAGCAGCCCAGGAGCTGCACAAGGGGATTCTTTTAGTTTAATAGCGAAAATTCTGGTAACAGGTTCCCTTTAAGGCACCCTCGCATTAGAGGAGGGGCCTGCACATCATTCTCAGTTAGTAAGTCAGACTCCAGTCTGCTAGCTAGTTAGTTGTCAGGTCCTGAGCTCCTTTTCCATTATCCCTGTGTCCGTCCCCTTTACCTGAGTCTGCCTTCCCATACCAGCATATCCCTGTCATACCCACCATTCCTGTCCGTACCCGCCTGGTTAGCCTACCTCTGTCACCCCGCCTGTACCCATCTATCCCAGGGTCAGTCACCTGTCCTGAAGGTCAACTGCTATAGTCCTGGTCACTGCCTTGGGAGTGGTACCTGGTGTCCGCCTCATGTTGGACGCTTAGTAAAGCCCCTCCCACTAGTGGGTCAACTAATCCCGTTCACTGCCCTTACACCGGCTGTGAGCACTACAAATAGCTTAAGGGGACCCTGTCGCCTCAGAAATGCCATATACTTGCAGATATAGGGTTATTCTGTAATTAAATAGCATTTAAATCCTGTGTTGCCAGATTACAGGAAGCACAGCTGCAGGGAGAAAATGAACTTATATCGTCCCTGTTGCTACTTGATTCCAATCTTTGGGGCACTGCAAAGCAAGCTGTCAATCAAAGTCCTAGGGAGTGATTACATGATGATCATAGTATATTGATAATCACTCTCTGCCTAGCCCTTATGAGTGGACGGAAGCAGCTGTAGGGAGGACAAAAGTTCATTTTTTCCTCTATAACCATTGTTACAATACAGAATTTAAATATTATTTTTTTGCAAAATAACCCTATGTCTGATGATAATTAGCATTTCTGGATCTGACAGGTACTCTCTAATATAAACTTTACAGACAAAGGTATTAGGACACCTACACATAATAATTACGAGAGCTTTTATGGCATCTAATTCTATATCCATTGATATTAATATGGAGTTATTCCCTTTCCAGCTCTTTTGGGAGGGATTTCTACCAGATTTTACAGCATATCTTTATGATTTGTCACCCATTCATTCTGCAGAGCAGTTGAGAGGACAGACACTGATGTTGGAGGAGAACAGGGCTCACAATCTCCGGTCTAATTCACCCTAGAGGTGTTGGATCTGGTTGACGTCATGTTCTTCCACAACCGATTCCCCCAACCACACAATGGTGGCTCTTATTACAGGCTGCGCTGGTATCAGTAAGCTCTTTGCCACCAGCCGTTCTGTCACATGTTAGTAATGTCAGATGGCATGCGAGGGGTCAGATTTTATACATTGTGGGCAATGAGACTGGAGGAAAAACCTGAATTCAGTAATTAAAAGCTACAGTTAGGTCCAGAAATATTTGGACAGTGACACAATTTTGGCGAGTTGGGCTCTGCATGCCACCACATTGGATTTGAAATGAAACCTATACAACAGAATTCAAGTGCAGATTGTAACGTTTAATTTGAAGGTTTGAACAAAAATATCTGATAGAAATTGTAGGAATTGTCACATTTCTTTACAAACACTCCACATTTTAGGAGGTCAAAAGTAATTGGACAAATAAACCAAACCCAAACAAAATATTTTTATTTTCAATATTTTGTTGCGAATCCTTTGGAGGCAATCACTGCCTTAAGTCTGGAACCCATGGACATCACCAAACGCTGGGTTTCCTCCTTCTTAATGCTTTGCCAGGCCTTTACAGCCGCAGCCTTCAGGTCTTGCTTGTTTGTGGGTCTTTCCGTCTTAAGTCTGGATTTGAGCAAGTGAAATGCATGCTCAATTGGGTTAAGATCTGGTGATTGACTTGGCCATTGCAGAATGTTCCACTTTTTTGCACTCATGAACTCCTGGGTAGCTTTGGCTGTATGCTTGCGGTCATTGTCCATCTGTACTATGAAGCGCCGTCCGATCAACTTTGCGGCATTTGGCTGAATCTGGGCTGAAAGTATATCCCGGTACACTTCAGAATTCATCCGGCTACTCTTGTCTGCTGTTATGTCATCAATAAACACAAGTGACCCAGTGCCATTGAAAGCCATGCATGCCCATGCCATCACGTTGCCTCCACCATGTTTTACAGAGGATGTGGTGTGCCTTGGATCATGTGCCGTTCCCTTTCTTCTCCAAACTTTTTTCTTCCCATCATTCTGGTACAGGTTGATCTTTGTCTCATCTGTCCATAGAATACTTTTCCAGAACTGAGCTGGCTTCATGAGGTGTTTTTCAGCAAATTTAACTCTGGCCTGTCTATTTTTGGAATTGATGAATGGTTTGCATCTAGATGTGAACCCTTTGTATTTACTTTCATGGAGTCTTCTCTTTACAGTTGACTTAGAGACAGATACACCTACTTCACTGAGAGTGTTCTGGACTTCAGTTGATGTTGTGAACGGGTTCTTCTTCACCAAAGAAAGTATGCGGCGATCATCCACCACTGTTGTCATCCGTGGACGCCCAGGCCTTTTTGAGTTCCCAAGCTCACCAGTCAATTTCTTTTTTCTCAGAATGTACCCGACTGTTGATTTTGCTACTCCAAGCATGTCTGCTATCTCTTTGATGGATTTTTTCTTTTTTTTCAGCCTCAGGATGTTCTGCTTCACCTCAATTGAGAGTTCCTTAGACCGCATGTTGTCTGGTCATAGCAACAGCTTCCAAATGCAAAACCACACACCTGTAATCAACCCCAGACCTTTTAACTACTTCATTGATTACAGGTTAACGAGGGAGACGCCTTCAGAGTTAATTGCAGCCCTTAGAGTCCCTTGTCCAATTACTTTTGATCCCTTGAAAAAGAGGAGGCTATGCATTACAGAGCTATGATTCCTAAACCCTTTCTCCGATTTGGATGTGAAAACTCTCATATTGCAGCTGGGAGTGTGCACTTTCAGCCCATATTATATATATAATTGTATTTCTCAACATGTTTTTGTAAACAGCTAAAATAACAAAACTTGTGTCACTGTCCAAATATTTCTGGACCTAACTGTATGTCCCAATATTTTTGTCCTTACCGTCCTCCTCTTATACATAGGCTGTCTAGGGTATTATGGCTTCCTTTGACAACAATTAGGGCACCCAGGTAAAAGGCAAATTGCAAGAAACTGCCATGTGTCGGAATAGGGAAGTCTATTCCTGAGATAAATAGAGTTTCATGCCAAGCCACAAGCAAGCAATTCTTCTGTTAATGCATTCTCGCTCCAATGTTACTAGATTGCTAGAACACAATAGTCTTCAGATTTCAACCTATCCTGACCCCACAATTAGCCATCAAAGCAAAAGCCTCTTAGGTACATTAAACGTTAAGAAAAAACTTTATTAATCGACCACGATGTTACCAAAAGATATTCAAATCTTATTTATATACCTATTTAAATACTTAATTTGTGAAATATATAATGTAGCAAAATGGCCAAATGCAATATGAAAGTGTCCTATGCCTTCAAATGCTTGGAATGCCTTCCTGAGCCAAGGGGTTTTGTTTTTTGTTGTTTTTTTTTAAAGAGACAAATTTTGGGGGGCAAAAATCCTTTAAAGGGTTGACCAAAAGACTATATACTGTATATCACAGTATAGGTGATACATATATAGGGTCTAGTTTCTGAGATCCCCAGTGATCTTGAAAACAAGAGTAGAAAATTGCCCTGTGGGAATGAAACAGTACTGAGCATGTGCAACTACTGCTCCATTCTCTGTAGACAGGAATGGTGGTTGCACATGCTCACTACTGCTTCATTCACACAGGGGAATCTGTTGAAATATTAGCAGTTGGACTCTAAGTGATCATACATTTATCATCAGTCCTATAGATAATATTACATGGAATTTTGCACATAGTTCGCCGACTGTCATGGCGGTGTGCTCTGTTCATATTGCAGATACTGACACTCCTTCTGATGGTTTCTATGATGTCTAGGATCAACACAGGCAGACTCGGGCTTCGACCTGCTGTGTGCTGATTTATAGGCAGGATAGCAAGAGTTAATCTCTGCTGGTTTCCTTGCTCCTTTGATCACATGTTGTAGGGGGACCTATCACATCTGCTCCCCTCCTATTTGTGCTGGTTGAATTCTTCCACCCATGCCAGCTATAGTTTGTTTTATGTTGATCTGTGAGGTGTGGTGTCCCAGAATTTCTGGTGAAAATTGTGCTCATTGCTTGGTGTGGTTGTGTTTAACCCTGTTGTTGTGTAGCTTCCTTCCAACTCTTGTTTTTCCTCCTGAATCTCTTATTGTCTTCACCTTTGTGTGTGTGCTGTGTGACAGAGTTTTGCTTTTCCCTTCTCTGTCTTTATCTGTGGGTTTCATCATATTCCTGTCTCTCCCTGAGGGGAGGGGGGACTCAGATCAGGAGTAGTAAGGAGCAAAACCAGGAAGGAGACTCAGACCTCTCCACCATCAGGAGTATCCCTGAGGTTACTTCTTGTTCAAGCGTCCGGGAACCGACCCGCTGACTGTCATCTAAATCAGCCACAGTTGCTATAGAGGTGAGCTGAACCTACACTTACAATTTTTATTCTAGCATAGGGCCCCCTAGTTTGAGGGACAGCTTAGGAGCCCTGGTTCCCCGCTATCTCACAGTCATCGCAACAGATAGATGATACAAGTTGTTCTTGGGACAAACCCTATGAAAAATCAATGTTGTGAAGAACCATGTGCTCATACAAGTGTATAAACCTAACGGCGCTTCTGCATGCGTCCAATTACCTAATTTACCTTTTTGAATGACTAAAGGCTGCTTTACACGCAACGACATCGCTAATGCGATGTTGTTGGGGTCACGGAATTCGTGACGTACATCCGGCCTCGTTAGCAACATCGTTGTGTGTGACACGTACGAACGACCGCTAACGAGCAAAAATACCCATCTTATCGCTGCTCGTTGACACGCTGTCCAGTTCCCAAATATCGTTGCTGCTACAGGTACGATGTTATTCATCGTTCCTGCGGCAGCACACATCGCTATGTGTGACACCGCAGGAACGAGTTACCTCACCTTACCTGCGGCCGCCCGCAATGAGGAAGGAAGGAGGTGGGCGAGATGTTCGTGCCGCTCATCTCCGTCCCTCCACTTCGATTGGGCGGCCGCCTAGTGACGTCGCTGTGACGCCGAACGAACCGCCTCCTTAGAAAGGAGGAGGTTCACCGGTCACAGCGATGTCGCTAGGCAGGTAAGTGGTGTGACGGGTCCGAGCGATTTTGTGCGCCACGGGCAGCAATTTGCCCGTGACGCATAACCAACGGGGGCGGGTACGCACGCTAGCGATCTCGCTAGCGAGATTGCAGCGTGTAAAGCGGCCTTAAAAGAAGATATCTTTAAAACGATTTAGAACTAATACATATGTTGTAATATTCTAGAACTTTGGATGCAAAATAAAAAAAACACCACAATGTTTATTTGCTGAAATCTTATACCCCTTTAAATTTTGATGTAGGAGAGAAACAGTTCTGTTTATATTGGGGAATTAATGTCAAAGGCAAACAACTCTATCCTGTATTATTAACTACAATACAGCTGTTATTAATGGTAATAAAGTGGCTCTGTAAACTCTGTCCAAGTCTATACAGCAAAGCTGAAACATGATTTGTTGAAAAAAGTGAAATGTCAGTCTAGCGTGTACACTATAAAAATAAATTATATTTTTTTTATGGCTAGTCAAATAGAAAATTAAAACAAAAAAATAAAAAAGCTAAAGATTTCCCCCTGTTAAATTTTTGGAGAGGGGTGGGAAACCTGATTAGGAACATAGTAGATATTTTCTTCAATTTCAGTGTAGACAAATGTACATATGGTTGGAATGAATAGTATAATTATATTAAAGCGCATCATACAATAGAATGGTATACCTGCCACGTAGTCACCAAAGCCAATTGTGGTAAGGGTGATGACCACGAAGTAAATGGCCTCTAGTAGGGTCCACTCCTCGATTTCTTGGAAGACTAAAGTTGGAATAAGGACGAAGAGTACACAACCAATAAGGATGAAGAGTACAGCCGAGATAACTCGAACAATGGTCGGTGAGACGCGCCACTTCTGTGTACAGAAAGAAGACAAGGAAGACATATGACAAGCTGAAGCTTATTTACATTCACCAACTGAAATCAATCATCAAGTGATACAAAAATGTTAGGTACAGTTGAAATAAAAAATATTCATCCCCATTGCAGATTAGGTTTATTCTAAATCAGTATGCAACTTACTGTGTAAACTGAAACCTCAGTACCTGCTGCTTCCAGATCTTTCACAGGCACTCAAGAGGTTTTCACCATCGGAGGCAGGTAATAGAGGCTTCCTTCTGGGATGACCATAGTGAGAGCTGTTCCAGTAGCCCATGTTCTTAATCTAATTATGGTGCTGTATCATCACTTTTTTTTATCCTCATGTTCTTAATCTGATTGCCTTCAGCAAACTGTATGCTTTCTTGCCCATCATCTTTAGAAGAGTCTTCCTTCTGGGACGACAGCCATGCAAACCAATTTGATGCAGTGTATGGTCTGAGCACTGACAGGCAGACCCCACCACCCCTGTAACCCCTGCAGTAATGATGGCAGCACTCATCTGTCTATTTTGAAAAGACAACCTCTGGATATGACGTTGAGCACGTGCACTCAACTTCTTTGGTTGTCCATGCCGAGGCCTGTTCTGAGTGGATCCTGTCTTGTTATACCACTGTATGGTCTTGGCCACCGTGCTGCAGCTCAGTCTCAGGATGTTGGCACTCTTCTTATTGCCTCGGTCATCTTTATGTAGAGCAACAATTCCTTTTTTTTCAGATCATCAGAGAATTCTTTGCCATGAAGGGCCATGTGCTGAACTTCCAGTGACCAGTATGAGAGAGTGTGTGAGAGATAACACCAAATGTAACACCCCTGCTCCCCATTCACACCTGATGCCTTGTAACACTAATGAGTCACATGACACTGGGGAGGGAAAATGGCTAATGGGGCACATTTTGGCTATTTTCACTTGGGGGTGTACTCACTTTTGTTGCCAGCGGTTTAGACACTAATGGCTGTGTGGTGAATTATTTAGAGGACACCAAACTTTGCTTCCAACTGTATCTCTAGTAAAATTCACTGCCTTGGTGTCTTTTTGTATCATTTATTTTGTTTGTTCATGGCAATGAACTTTTTGGAACCCCTAAATATTAATTTAACTTGAGATCGTTGCCCATGATGAATAAGTAATGCGGGCTTTACACGAGACGATCTATCGTGCGATGCATCGTCAGGGTCACGGTTTTCGTGACGCACATCCGGCATCGTTCACGACGTCGTCTCGTGTGACACCTCCGAGCGACACAGTATCGCTCACAAATCGTGAGTCGTGTACTCGTCGCTCAGTTTTAAAAAATTGTTTAATTTAAATGGCGACGGTTGTTCATTGTTCCCGTGGCAGCACACATCGCTCCGTGTGACACCCCGGGAACGATGAACACAGCTTACCTGCGTCCCGCGGCACCCGCCGGCTATGCGGAGGGAAGGAGGTGGGCGGGATGTTTACGTCCCGCTCATCTCCGCCCCTCCGCTTCTATTGGCCGGCGGCTGTGTGACGTCGCTGTGACGCCGAACGTCCCTCCCCCTCTAGGAAGAGGACGTTCGCCGCCCACAGCGAGGTCGCTCAGCAGGTAAGTGCGTGTGACGGGGGTTTCACGACTTTTTTGCGACACGGGCAGCGATTTGCCCGTGACGCACAAACAACGGGGACGGGTACGATCGATCGTGAAATCGCACGATCGGTCGACTCGTGTAAAGCAGGCTTAAGATTCTTCAGGACACAACCATAAGTTGGTGTCTGTGTATTTGCAGCAGGTTACAACAGCCAGAGAGACTCTACTGAGTATTAAATATGTTTGTAATGAAGGGAATTAATACTTCTGACATTCCGGTGATCATTAAAGCTGGGATTTGATGCTGGATTCGGAGAAAACACTTGGTATATTAGTTGAATTGCGTTATTTATATTGTTTTTGTTTCATTGATTTATTGCCAACAGCAGAAAGCATTTACATTTTTCTAATCAACTAAATTTGCAATGATGGTTTAATAATTTTACTCTTTTGTTACTCACAAATACCTATGAGCAAGTGGTGCACAATGCAAATATGTGCTGTCTATATGTCAAAAAGATACATACACCGTGCATATACAAAGAGTGAATGTATATAGTCACCAGAAGTGAAAATCTACTTGAAGACACAAGCCCAGCAGTAGTAGATCTTATTGTCCAATCCAAGTATAATCTAGATCGTCAGTGTTTGATCCCTGATTAGCCAAATGAAAAAGCCATAGCCTTCAAAGGAGTCTTTTTCTTGGTTTAGACACTCAAAGTATTGTGTCCATATTGGAATCTTTGTCTCATATTGCAGCTCATACCAATTATGGAAATGTCAATAGAAATAAATTATTACTGTATAGCCAACATTTGTCCTAAAGGGAACACATGCTTAACAGCCTGTTAAACTAGGTAAGGTGAAGTACCAAGCGAGCGGCAAAAGGGAAGGGAAGGGGACCCCTGCGCCTACAGAAGGGGGAGTTGGTGACCCCTGACCAAACCTATTGCTGGTTCATGCGGTCCTTCACCACCCTAGATAGGTTCCGCATTTATGAGCCAAGCCGGATACCTGACCCTAGGTATCCCTAGTGCAGGGCGCTAAATAGGGATGGGTGGGATGAGCTCTTCGCCGACCCCACTAAACACTAAATGAAGATACAAGGGGGACACACGGGGAAAAGTACATGAACTACTTATCCACAGATGACTCAAGTAGACGTTCAGCAAAGCTTCAGCAATGATACCACAGAGGAGTACAAGCCACATGCCTGCAACCAGAGCTTGAATGAACTGAAAATATCACCAGCACCAGTCTAGGGAAGAAGGGAGTATTTAAGCACAAAGAGAATGCTGATGATCAGCAGCTGGTTGGAAGGCGAGCTCCTGGTGGGTCCAAAATAGGAAGAGATGAATCCAGCAGGAATATACCTATACCAATGAATACTGACAGCAGTAATAATAAAAAGTCAGGGAGCAGTTTGCGTAGCCAAACACTGTGACCTTCTATGGCCAGAAACCACATGATTGTCTGACACCCGTGACACAGCTCTGAGGGCTCACAGCTGCCGATCAAAAACCTCCAGACCAGGTGATTGCAATGTTGTCTCTGATGGAGAAATAACAAGGGGTGTCCCCTCCCTATAATCAGTATTGATCACAGCCCAACTGCTCTACCCACATGATTACTGTGACAATATAAGTATTGTGCTAGAATTAAAAGGGTTAATATCCAAATTCCCAATAATTCTGCAGGATGCAAGTAAGACATTGAGGCAAATTATCTGCAAGCTTGTGCTTCTCATATCCTGATACCAGAAGAAAGATTTATGTCTCTTCGAAGTGGAAACTATCCAGTCAGCTAAATGAAATTACTTGATTAATAATTTGCAATGATATTGTATATCCATGTGTACAGAACAGCAAGGTAAAATGGAAGATCTTCCCATCGTATTAACTTTATATGATAGGAATGATAATGATTGCACTAACTAAAGTGAAAATGTCACGGAGGTGTTGGGGGTAACTTGAGCATGGACCCATAAACTGGCCCTCAGACTGGGGTCCCTGCGCTGTCCCTTATCCAAGAGTTACACTTGATGGTAGCTAGGTCTGGACCGCCAGAATGACCCTAACTCCTGTCCAAACCCTGATCTAACACATTGGAGCCTATGGAGAACTGATCCGTTAACTGATTCCTATTTATCTTCCATTTTTCTTGCATTTGTAACTGATCAGTTTTTTTCTACAGGATCTGTTTCAAATGGAAGATAAATAGCAATCCGATAACAGATCCGTTTTCCATAGACTCCAATGTTAAAATGTTTTGTTGTGGAGCAATTTCTATTTTTCAGTGGTATGATTTTGGAGTACATATAACTTTTTGATTCACTATTGTTAATTCTTTATGGAACTAAAACAACAATTCTGTACTTTTTAATTTATATTGTGAATTTCACACCATTCACTAAGCAGAAAAATTAATACGTTAACTTGATAGTGGACTTTTACCATTACAGTTATACTATATATATTATTTATTTTTTTATTTATTTTTTATTTTATTACTTTTTATTTCACTGCTTGAAATAGTCATTGATTTTGGATTCTAAGAGCCATAACTTTTACTTCTATCAAATAAATTGAGTTTATTTTTTTCAAGACATGCTGTACTATTTTATAGCACATAGAACTTTTTTATCACTTTTTATTCTAGTGACTCCTGACGAAACCTACTGCTGGTCCCTGGGATCCCTCACCACTCTAGATAGGTTCTGCACCTATGCGCCGAGCCGGATACCTGATCCTGGGTATCCCTCGTGCTGGGTCCTAAATAGGGAACGGGTGGGATCAGCTTTCTATCAACCCCTCTAAACAACTATAGAAGACACAAGGGGGACACACAGGGGGAAAGTATGATCTACTTTTCCACAGATGACACAGGTAGAAGTTCAGCAAAGTTTCAGCAACAATAACACAGATGAGTGCAAGCCACCTGCTTGCACCCAGAGCTAGAATAAACTGAATATTATCAGCATAAGTCCAGGGGAAATGAGGGCATTTAAACCCAAAGGGACGAGGACCTCTACTGGGTCTTAAAGGGAAAAGGATGAAAACCCAGCAGAGGAGCTACTGAAACACTGAGTACTGACAGCAGGAACAGTAGAAAGTCAGGGAGCATTTTGTGCAGCCAAACACTGTGACCTTCTATTGTCGGACACCCTTTACAGTTCATTTGTTACTCCTCCTGAATTAACAACACAGTGTTACCTTTCTCCTGGTCAAATAGGAGTGTCCATACAAAGTATGAAACTTCCAGCACTGATTTTACATAGTCAGGATAAGGACACTCCCCAACTGGTAACACCCATTTGACAATGGAGGAATAACAAAGGAACACCGTAGTGCTCCAGAATTTATATTTTACTGAAAAAACAGCCATTTACTAAAAGCGACATGTAATGAGAGCTGACAGCTCCTCTTTCCAAAAAATAAAAATAAGTAAGCAAAGTAATATTACCTAGATATTTTTAGTATATAATAGTATACCATATAGTATAATATAATATAAAATATAATAATAATAATAATAATAATGGAAAAATATAATATATAATAATATAAAAATAATAATACAATATAAAAATAATATAAGCGTATTATAATAATAATAATAATAATAATAATAATAATAATAATAATAATAATAATATAAATAATATAATAATAAATAAAAATAATAAAATAGTATATAATAGCTAGTTATTAGCTATTGAAGTATTATAGCAATATTATTAGAGACAGTGACACTTAAAGTAGCTGTGCTATGTCAATTAGCTTTTGACTCAATTAATACATTTTCTAGGGTCAAACTAACAAGAATATATGAATATTACATAAAGAATTAAAATTCTTGACTGTTGCACCAGAGCGTACAGACACTCAATGTGTGGCAAAATACAGGGGAAACAATGGGAGTGGTATCAAAGGAAGACCCGAGCAATAGGGAGAGAGGAGAGGGGACCCCTCTTGCAACTCACATGAGACTCTACCCATGGCTCCCTAAAGTCCCTTTAAGGGTCCTTCCCCCCGTCGCCGTCATGTACCTAGACCCTCGCTCGATCTGAACTGGCTAGTGAGAAGGCTGGTGAGAACACTAGTCTCACCATACACTAATGCAACACAAGGTAAGGGAGACAGATAGGGGGAAATAGACATAAAAACATAAAAAGGAAAACACTCCAAACCACTCCAATGCAGCTCAACACCACAGCTGCAATTGTCACAACTACTCAACTTCTACCAGAGACAGACTCCTTCCTAAGTGGTCAGCATAGAATGAGAATCTATAACTGGCATCAGACTGTAGACACGTGACTTTTTATAGAGAAGGAGAGTGGTCACAAAAGAGCTGCACCTGAGATTAGGACTACAAAGGACAGACAGATAGGAAAGAGTCCTTAACCCCTACAGCACTGAAATAAAGTAGATACTGTGAATAATAATTGACCTTATGGTCCTAGACTCACCAGAGGTCTCCCCAAAGTGGGACACACTGATGACATTGCCATTGAGAAATGTTATATATTATGTTCGGAAAATATTCATTGAAACCTGTAATTTATTCATTTATATCTCTGCCCATTATTGGCTCAGATGTCTAGTGGACAGTCTTATCAGTGACTGAAAGCCTTCGATGTAGGAACATGCACAAAGACAGAGCTGTCAGTCACTAATTAGCACCGCCCACTGGACCTCTGAGCCAAGAATTAGAAGGGGTTTTTATACATAAATTGCAAAGTTTTTCTTATTTTTTTTATCATCACAAAACTATACATCAATCTGCTCAGATCTTCTTTCTCCATAATATGCTGCTTGTTCAATGCGACAAGTTTCCTTTAAATGGAATCAAACATCTAACATATTTTCAGAAGGTTGCTTAGTTCTGAGACTGATGTGCATCATAAGGACTGATTGCAGCTCCTGGTGGGAGAAGCTTCAGCAAACTGTCAATCCTTGAGAATCACTTAAGATCAACTTTGGCAGAGACGAAGCTGAATCATCAATCTATGCTATCAACGTAATATAAAGTAGCGTCCAGCACATTTTCTTTGCTGTCATTGGTGATTTGGAAAAAGTAATAAATTCTCCAAAATTAAAAAATATATATATAATAAGGCTTGATTAATCAGAAAGACTCCACAGAGTTATCGTAAGTAGTCAGTGTGCTGTTTGACTAACAGTGTACATTTGATGCCCTCTAAATAACTCGACACACAGGCATTACTATCTAAACCGCTGGCAACAAAAGTGAGTACACCCCTAAGTGAAAATGGCCAAATTGTGCCCAATTAGCAATTTTCCCTCCCCAGGGTCATGTGACTCATTAGTGTTACAAGGTCTCAGGTGTGAATGGGGAGAAGGGCTGTTACATTTGGTGTTATCTCACACACTCTCTCATACTGGTCACTGGAAGTTCAGCATGGCTCCTCATGGCAAAGAATTCTCTGAGGATCTGAAAAAAAGAATTGTTGCTTTCCATAAAGATGACCGAGGCTATAGGAAGATTGTCACCACCCTGACACTGAGCTGCAGCATGGTTGCCAAGACTATACAGTGGTTTAGCAAGACAGAACAGGTCTCGCCATGGTCAACCAAATAAGTTGGGCCGGTGGGGTGCTCGGTCCAGCAGAGCCGCCTCCTGGGTCTACCAGTCCTCCCGGTCCTGACAGCATCCTCCATGCTTCCTGTCCCCCACTCCCGGCGTTCCCTTGCGACCCAGGACACACTGTCGGGCTCTCCTGCTTCCTCTGCACCGCTTCCTGCTCTGGTCTCCGGCACTCGGGCTTCGCGCATGTGCATTAGGGCGCGCGCGCGGTCATTGACCTCCTCTTAAAGGGCCAGCGTTCCAGAAACAGGATATTGCCAAATTCAGGTACAGGGTATATTAGGACCTTCCTTCCATGTGGGCGGTGCCTGTTCAACGTGTTCCCTAAGCTAGGTGTTCAGGTCCCCTCTTGCCTTGTCTCCTATTAGCCCTGTGTCTTTCGCAGAGCCCGTCCTGCCACTCTAACCCGGTCCTGACCACAGTTCGCCCAGGAAGTCTTTCGGTGACTGTCGGCTGTGACCCCACTATCTTCTTCAGCCTGAACTCGTCTCCGATCCTCGGCTTCACCCGCTGACCTCTGCCCTCTAGTTCAGCTGGACCTGGATCCCGCCTGACGTCTCAACCCGGCACCTGAACCTGAGCCTCGTCATCTGGACTACCTCCAGGATCTCCGTGGTCCCAGAGACATCTTTTTCCCAGTCTCCTGAAGGACTCTGTTCCTGTACCATTAGTGCTCCGGCTACCGTGCATCTAGGCCCTCTGGTGGGGTGATCGGACAGTCCCTGTACAGGGGTTAGCTCCGGGTTGCCTCACTGGAGGAGTCCGGTGCACGGCCCAGAGTATCCACCACCAGGACATAACATAATAAAATATTTACAAAACTGTGAGGGGTGTACTCACTTTTGTGACATACTGTATATGAATAGATTTTAAATCTTTTTATATTTTTATAGTTTTTTGTATTTTTTTAATTGTGAATCTTTGGCTGCAGCAGGCGCATTGTAGTCTGCATATTTCCACATAATATGGAGCCAACGTTCCACTCTTTAGAAACAATTTCCTACTTTACTTTTGTTCCAAAACAAAGAACGTGTCTCCTACAATTAAACTGTCAGACAAAACCATTGCGACCAATCAGGTCAACCCTTCTGAAATATTTTGTATCTTGAGTACCAGTATGTTCTTCGTACAAGCTTGAAAACAAAATATAACCAATCTAACCCATGTAAAAAAGGGTTACAAAGTGTCCTGAACGAGACTGTCAGAACGAGCTCAGAGGGATTCTACATTAGATCCATTCTCCATAGACTCACATGTTTAAAAAAAAGGATCCTGCAAAAATCATTTTTTTCAAAGATGACATGAAAGTTGTATTTGTACAACTTTTTTTTTTGCTGTACACTATGTTATTTTTTGGGGTGCTTTTCAAGTGGATTCTAGGCTGAATCTGCCTGAAAAAGACTTTGTGTGCACATACCTCAGCATCCTAATGTCACTCAGTGTTTGGCTCTAACCTCGTCGAGTGTCATGGCGGCATAGATGCTGTTCAGGCCACAGACTCTGACACTCCACACTAAACCTTCTCTGGTGATTCTAAGTTGCACAGACAGGCTCTGGCATCGACCAGCTGTGTGCTCATTAGTGATCGGGCTAGCAGCAGTTAATTTCTGCTATTCTGCTGGTTACCTTTTAGATTACATGTTGCGGGAGACATAACACAATCACTTCCCGCCTTTTTAAGATGGCGGAATCTGTCTTCCCATGCCGACTATAGCTTCTGCTAATCCGGTCCTTCTGCTGTTGTGTTCCAGTTGCTGGTGATTTACTGCAGGATGCTTGGTATACTGTGGAAACCCTCTCATAATTTAGTTATTTCCTCCCTGCTCTTTATTTCCTCCTTATCACAAATTGTCTTATTGTGCCGCCCCCGTGCCAGCAGCCGGCGCTGCTCAGATCCGGGGCCTACGGTACGGCTCGAGGGGTTCCCCGGACCCGGGGGTCTCGCGGTCACTCAGAATAAAAGGGGGACATATTTGTACGGGATTGATTGTAGAAAGTCTGTGACACCACCCACGGTGTGTGGTGAAGTGGGACACCACCGCTGCTGTTGTGGGATACCCGGGGGAAATGTAATGGCAGCCGGATGTTAACCCCTCCGTGGGTAGGGATGGTTGCCCCGGGGCCCAGTGTCTCTGTGCAGGGTATGGCGACGGCACGCCCATATGAACCAGGGGATAGTTGGTTACTCACAATTGGATGAATCACACGAGTCCTTTGGTAAACCAAGGTGCTGGTGGCCGGCCGCCGCAACCGGTTGTACTCTGGTCCCACCACCCGGGCTGGTGGTCGCTGTCCTTTCCTCTGCAGTGTTTTTGTGTATTGTGGGCTGCCTGGTTTGGAACTCAGGAGTCCACTCCCGGCTTGCTGTGTGCCTAAGGAGCCGTGTTCGCTGACACTGACCGGTGGGATCTATGGGCCCCGGTGGTTGCCCTATTCCTCTCTGTGGGTGGTTGTCTGCATTTGGGACTTTGGTTGGGACAGGACCTATAATCCTGCCCTCAATCGGTTAATTAGCTAGGCCGCTGGTTTCGGTCCTGGCTTCAGGGTCAGAGTACCCCCTCTGTGCACGGTTTCCGGTCGGGTCTCCGGTGTCAGTACCGGTGGGCTCCAACCCTTCTCCGGTCCTCCTCGGATCTGCCGAGCCATCTTCCCATCTCCTGCTGACGGAGACCACCGTCTACCAACTAGCCAAGATACCAGGGCTCCGACCCTGGCACCGTTCAACTTGAACTTCCTCTGCTGGAGCTACACCTAGTTCCAGCCCACACTCCTCTCAATTTGAACTCCAAAACTGAACTAAAGCTTAACTGCTTGTTTTCCTGACCCGGGCTGTCTAGACCCCTAGGTGGGCATTCCCTAACTGCCTGGTCCCGCCCACTGGTGTGCCTGTCTTGCCCTGAGGGGGATGACTAGGGTTTCAGGTCGGCTGTGTGTAACCTAGGTGAGGGAAGTTGTTATGCGGGGGCCTATCTGTGACTACCTGGTTTTGCCAAGGCATCACATTATATCTTCGTGTGTGCTAGCTATGTGATAGAGCTTTGGTCTCCTCATTTGTCCATATTTGTGGTTTCAACCACTCCTGTCCTGGCCCTCCCATGGGGTTGAGGAGAGGTGGTATTAGATTACATGGTTTCAACCACTCATGCCCTTGCCCTCCCCTGGGGTTGAATAGAAGGGGTATTAGATTATGTGGTTACAACCGCTCCTGTCCCGTTCTTCCACTGGGGTTGAGGAGAGGTGGTATTGGATTATGTGGTTCCAGCCACTCCTGTCCCGGTCCTCCCCTTGGGTTGAGGAGAGGTGGTATTAGATTACATGGTTTCAACCACTCCGGTCCCGGTCCTCCCCTGGGGTTGAGGAGAGGTGGTATTAGATTACATGGTTTCAACCACTCCTGTCCCGGCCCTCCCCTGGGGTTGAGGAGAGGGGGTATTAGATTATGTGGTTTCAACCACTCCTGTCCCGGCCCTCCCCTGGGGTTGAGGAGAGGGGGTATTAGATTATGTGGTTTCAACCACTCCTGTCCCGGCCCTCCCCTGGGGTTGAGGAGAGGGGGTATTAGATTATGTGGTTTCAACCACTCCTGTCCCGGCCCTCCCCTGGGGTTGAGGAGAGGGGGTATTAGATTATGTGGTTTCAACCACTCCTGTGCCGATCTTTTACTGGTGTTGGGGAGAAGGGGTATTAGATCAAGGCTTTTCAGGAGCAGGGCAAGGAAGGTGGCTCAGACATCTTCACCATCAGAGGTATCTCTGGGATCAAGGACCGGTGTATTAGATTATGTGATTTCCACCACTCCTGTCCCGGTTCTTCCCTGGGGATGAGTAGAGGTGGTATTAAATCAGGGCTCTCCAGGAGCAGGGCAAGGAAGGCGGCTCAGACATCTTCACCATCAGATGTATCTCTGGGATCAGGGACAGCTAGGGCCCCCTAGCCTGAGAGCCAGATTAGGAACTCCAGTCCTCATGACACCTAATTACTATAGTTCATTAAATTTCAGTTTCTGAAGAACAAAGGCAGCAATTAGATCACTAAAGGTGCAAGTTTTAAAGGGGCCATATCCCCTACAAGTTAATGTGCTCAGCTCATACAGACTCCTTTTAAATGCGTAGTTACGGTAAGTAACTTTTTAAATAAAAAAAAAAAAATATATATATATATATATATATATATATAAAAAATACTTTTTGGGAAAATAATAAGAGTAATAATAGAAGACATAAGAAAAGCAGCATCGTCCTCGCCTCACCTGGGGTCACCTGTATTCGAAAAATGCCCAAGTCATATAAAGCCGTATCTAATAATGCACTCATTAGTTTTCGTTACATAGATGGTTCTCCAGCCCATACTGCTCTACTCAGTTAATAGACTGTTTGCACTTTGTCTCACGTGATTTTCTGTCTGCACAGAGTCACAAACTCAAGTCAAAATCTAATTTCGAAAGCACCAAAAATTGAATTCCGCAGCGCTAATCGATAAATGAGCTCTTTCGGAGACAAGGTTTAGTTAATGTATCTCCAGAAGTACCCCGGGAGACAATGCGCGGAGGGGGGGATGTACAAGTAATACGACCCGCTTACCTCCACCTTCCGTCAGGTGAACTGTATCACTGAATCTAGGCATTTACTGGCAGAATATGTGTAGAGTGAAGCTCAAAAACTGTCTCAGACAGAAGGATCGATTGTAACAACGATAAGCGACGTTTGTAAACAACTGAAGGTCTTAGGGTAAAATGTTCTTTGATGCCAAGTATACAAAAGGACTGTCTGCTTACGGATGAAGTAGAGGGGAATTTGGTATTAAAGGAATACTCCGGTACCGCTTACGGTACTTCTGCATTAGAGGTGAGTGTTGTGAATGATGTTATGACAACTGGCAGATATTGTGCATCCGTCCTATTCTGATGGACACGTGCACAATACCTGGCAAATGTTCACGCGTTCTGATACATCGAAAATCATCGGAAACCCTGTGTCACGGTTCCTATGTGCAGAACATTCTGTATTGTTCTGTCATGCTCTCCTGCAGAGCCGGTATGCTGTCTATGGTGTAGAGTGTTTCGCAGGACGAATGCTCTGCTGGTTGTTTCACAGCACTGGGTTTCATGTTGGTCCTGGGAGGTGCTCTCGTAGATGTTTCTCGTTCCCGGTGATTGCTCTGCTTCATTAGGTAGCGTGTTAGCACAGGAAACCGCAAGTTGTACTTCCCATTTACAGTTGTGCTGTTGGCTCCCGAGGTGCTCAGTGTTCTGGTCTTGGTCTCTTGTCTCCGGACTGTTGTTGACCCGTCTCTGTCTGTCCTCCCCTGTTTCTGTTGTTACTTCCCGGCTTCTGACCTCGGACTTCCTCCTGACCACATCCCCGTCTGCTCCCTGTATTTTCGCACGTACTCTCCTAGAACCCTGACCTTCGGCTTTTAATTTGACCTCGTCTCTGTCTGCCCCCCCCCCGTGTGCTATCGTGCCCGCCTGTCTGACTACCTCTCCATTTACTGCATGCAAGTAATGTCTAGTGCCGCCTAGTGACAATCATCACATTCTGCACCTCCAATGTGTACAGGTGCGACACCTTTAAGGCTAGGTTACAAGTCACTTGTGACTTTTTCTTTTCCTTTATAGTGAAACTTTGAGGTTGTACGATGCTAACAGTAAACAATTAATTTTTTGGGGTGTTTTCACTTGCCATGCAGACCCTGATTTAAAGGAAATCTATCTCCAATTTTTTGCTATGTAATCTTAAGGCCACTTTACACACAGAGATAAATCTGTGGCAGATCTGTGGCAGATCTGTGGCAGATCTGTGGCAGATCTGTGGCTGATCTGTGGCAGATCTGTGGCAGATCTGTGGTTGCAGTGAAATTGTGGACAATCAGTGCCAGGTTTGTGGCTGTGTACAAATGGAACAATATGTCCATGATTTCACTGCAACCACAGATCTGCCAAAGATTTATCTCTGGGTATGACGGGGCCTTTAGAGCAGCTGTCACAATGTGACTGTAGGAAAGCGAGGGACAGAAGCTCTTATGCGGTCCCTCACACTAGGGGTCGCTTGACTATCCCTAAAATCAGGGTTACCCTTAATGGTGGAGATGCCTGAGTCCCATGCCGGGCTAAGCTCCTGATCAGAATTGATTTTATTTCCCCTCCCACCAGGGAAGGAAGAGGTAGGAGAGATGGAAACACAGATAAAGACAGATGGGGAAAAAAACAAAACTCTGACTCACTCGTAGGAACCAACAATGAGATATTCAGGAGAAAAGCAAGAGCAGGAAGGTAGCAACAAAAAGACAACAATGGTTAACTCCACAACTGCACACAACCACAAGTATTACAACCTCCAATTAGTCATGATCACAACACCTCACCAGACCAGCTAAGATAAACTATAGCTGGCATAGAAGGAAGGATCTAGCTAGCATATATAGTAGAGGAACAGATGTGATTGGCTCCCCCACAACATGTTATCAAAGATGACTCACAAGCAGAGACAAGCACAGATCAACTTTTGTTAGTTTGCCTATGAGCTATTAATCTGCTGGTCGATACCCGAGTCAGCCTGCGCTGATCACAGATATCAGAGAAGTTATCAAGCGGAGTATATAGTTTGAACTGGTGTATACTGGACATGACATAGTATATAGTATATAGTCTGTATTTCTTTTGTATATACTGGAAAAAATGGACCATTTTTCATAAGTGTGGTGGATTAAATTTTCCATTTTTTGTACGTGTCCATTTTTGCATCAGTATGGTATCTTTTTTTCAAACTTCTCCTTGCTAATAGCCATTAAAGACTAAAAAGCACTTTGATGACACACGGATGGCATCCAAGTTCTATACGTTTTTGTTTTTTTTACAGACGCATTCATATGAATGGACGATTTCAACCTGCAAATTAGATTAAAACAAGGCGTATCTTTGTATACAGTCAAACTAAAAAAGAGGACGTAAACAATCCCACAAACTATAAAGAGTACGTGCTATCCATGAAAAGAACACAAAAGACATAAACAGACATCTAAATGGTATATATATATATATATATATATATATATATATATATATATACAGTGTGTGTGTGAAATAAGTATTGAACACATCACCAATTCTCTAAGTAAATATATTTCTAAAGGAGCAGTTGACATAAAGTTCTCACCAGATGTTGGTTACAATCCATCCAATCTACGCAGGCAAGGAAATCAAACCATAGATATCCATAAATTTAGTGATATGTAATAATGAGAAATGACACAGAAAAAAAAAGTATTGAACACGATTGCTGAAAGTTATTTAATGCTTCATGCAAATATCTTTGTTGGCGATGACAGCTTCAAGACCCCTCCTGTATGGAGAAACTAGATGCATGCATTGCTCAGGTGTGATTTTGGTCCATTCTTCCACCCAAACACTTTTCACATCCTGCAGGTCCTGTGGGCTCCCTCTATGAACTTTAGCTTTAGTTTCTTCCATATATTTTATATTGGATTCAGGTCCGATGATTGGCTTGGCCATGCTAGCAGCTTTATTTTCTTTCTCTGAAACTAAATGAGAGTTTCCTTGGCTGTGGTGTTTGGGATCATTTTCTTACTGAAATGTCCACTCTTGTTTCATCTTCATCATCCTTGTAGATTGCAGCAGATTCTTTTCAGGAATGTCTTGGTACATTTGACAAATTCATCCTTCCTTCAATTACGTGGAGTTTGCCAGTGCCGTATTTTGAAGAACAGCCCCACACCATGATGTTCTCATCTCCAAACTTTGGTCTTTGGCTCTAGGATAACTATTCTAATAATTCTTATCACTCCTCTGCCTGAAGTCTTGCGGGAGCACCTGGTCGTGGCCAGTTTAAGGTGAAATTATGTTCTCTCAACTTCCGGATTATGACCCTAAAAGTGTTCACTGGAACCGGAGTAGTTTAGAAATTCTTCTTTAACCAATGCCATTGGTATGTTTTGCAACAATAAGGTTATGAAGATCTTGAGTCAGCTCACTGATTTTACTCATCATGAGATGTTTCTTGTGTGACATCTTAGTAATGAGACAACTTTTTATAGGCCATCACTTGAGCTGGCTGGTATTATTTTTCACTAGGTGTCAGGATTGCTTTCTAATGACTGAGTTCAGCTTGTGTCATAACTTTCCATGGCTTTTTGCAACTCTCTTTCTTTATGTGTTCAATACTTTTTTTCGGTGTAATTTTTCATTTCTACACATCACTAAATTTATAGACATCTATAGTTTGATTTATTTCCCTGTGTGGATTGGATGAGTTGCTACGAATATCTAGCAAAAAATTAATATCAACAGCACCTTTAGGGATACATTTGCTTAAAAAATTGATGACGTGTTCAATACTTATTTCACTCGATATACATATCCATGTATGTCTACATATATTTACATTATACAGTATAAGAGATATGTATGTATATATATATATATATATATATATATACACAGTATATATATATATATATATATATATATATATATATAAAAATATATATACATATATTATAAGAGCGATATGATCTTACCAGGAATATCATTTCCACCTTCGCAATGCCTTTGCGGAGAGCGGATCCCAAATGGTCGCCAACTCCAGCCAGTAGGATACCGAAAAGAGGAATGCCGACAAGTGCATAGAAAATACAGAACATTCGTCCGCCCTCTGTCTTAGGAGCATTGTTCCCAAATCCTGAGTCATATCACACAGAGAGAAGAATATAGTTTAATGAGAATAATAAATTATTTAATTACACATATTATCACATTATAGGTTCTTCTTGTTTTGCATATTAGCAATCATCAAGTAAATATCAGTGGCGCTCAGTAATCCCACAATATTTTCTGTAATCACCTTCAATTAAAAATATGTTACAGAACTCACCAATAACATATTATCTACTTTATTTCGTACTCATATATTGGACAAGGCATATGAGCAGACAGCAAGCGACTTTCCTGGTGATGTGTCTAAAATAAGGAAGATATTTTATTGGTGAGTGCCGCATCGTATTTTCCATCAAGTCGGAAGTACCTTTTTATGCCTTTTACTTCTTATTGTGTATGCCTGTTTTTTGCCGATATCATCCTTTAATATTGACTTTTAATATACTAACTTACACCTTCAATATACCGTGCAAGGAAAATTTTAAATATTCTGGATATTTTTTCAAAGCTAAAAATTACAGTAAAATTTTCAAAAAAGCTGCCAGTGGTATATAATACATGCTAAGAGACTAAAGAGGTTAATTCCACAATTTTCATAAAGCACAGGGCATGCCTATTTATTCTTAATATACAGACCAAATCCTACATACGATTTCTTGTACCTTTTGTGGTTTTCTTTATCTCTATCTGCCCCTAGGTGCATCCAGTTTTACATAGCTGAATGGTCCGTCCAATTCTTATCTGCTAAACTTACATTTCTCAGCAGCACCCTGCTTTCTTCAGTGCTTCAGACACCTGCCTCACTCTCCTGTGTGCTCCTGATAGCCTCAAATCTGTGATTTATCATCAAGCTAATTTAAGTGTTGAACTCAGCTTATGCCACTGATCACTGTCTGCTTCTGTATAGTATCCTGTCATCTACATCAGTATAGTTTTAAATAACTGTGGGCTGTAGTCCCTCACTACGTTGCTTGGTATTACTAGGTGAAGCTAACCTGAGCTATCTTTTCTTTATGAAGTGAGACTCGTTTTTTTTGGTTGTATTTTTTTGTTTAATAAACTAGTTCCTGGTACCAGGAAATTGTCATTGGCATTCATTTGACTTAAGGTCTTAAAATAATATACAATAAAGGTTAAGTTTTAATATTATCCTACACCATGACATTATTTATTTTTAAGGGGATATTGTTAGTATCAGTGACGTTTTTGAGCTGTGTTTGTTGCTGGATTCTGAGACATCACTAATGTGAAACTGCAAATGCAACTCATGATGCATATAGCAAAGGATTATCTTCTGTCATATGCATCAAGAGATAAGCATTTGTGGCTTCACTTCATTGATTTGTTAGCAGCAGACAACAAGCACCTCAGCTCTGCATTGCCTGGTTATCTAAGGGTAAGTTCACACTTCCGTTGTTTTGCTTCTGTCGCAATCCATCGCCTTGAGGAATTATGGTATCCTGCAAAATATTTTGCAGGAATCCGTTTTTTTCCCATAGACTTCTATTAGCGACGGATTGTGACTGATGGCCTTGCGTTGCATCTGCCGAGTGACGGATCAGTTGTTTACTGACTGACCGTCAGGAGGGAGCAACGCTGAATGTAATGTTTTTTGGAGCGGCAAAAAAATGGACTCCGCAGGTGTCTGTCACCAGCCGTCAAAAACTATAATGTATGTCTATGGTGCTGGATTCCGCCATAATCCGTCACACTACGGAATTCAGTGCTGGATTTCGTCATGCTCTACTGAGCATGCCCAGCATGTTTGGCACACCCATTGGGCTGTCTCAAACACAAACGGATCACGACGGATCCATCAATGGATGTAACGGACGTGACAAATCAGTTTTTTCACAGGATTCCTGTGAACGGAATCCTGTGAAATAACACATCCGGTGCGTCAGTTGACATGTGAAAAACGACGGATCCATCGTTGCGTCGCAAAGATGGACCTGACGGAAGCAAAACAACGGAAGTGTGAACTTAACCTAACAGAGAAAAAAACATCTGTATGAATTTACAATCATTCAGAAGTCCAGTAAAGCTATAGAAAAGTGCCACATTGCAGCTGCATATGATTCAGATGTTTACAAAGCCATACTACATATGTATACATGAGTGAATGATGACTGACCAAAATTAAAATATCATATATCAATTTAACATTAGTGGATTATTGGAACAAACCGCTAATCAGTCTTCCCTTCTCACTAAACTCCCTCCTTCTCTAATGCATCCTGAGTGGAGCAGCTAAGCTCTTACTTTTTTCCAGCTGCTACACAGATGCCTCCACTCTGTGCCAGCCATTACACTGGCTGCCCATACGCACTGAATACAATATACACGAATCCCTGTCTATCACCAAAACCCTTCCTCTCCGCAATGTTGTACCGGCTACCACCCTACCTGTGCTTCAGCTATGGTCTGGCACTAACATCTTCTATAATTCTCACTTCTCACTCCCAAGTCAAGACTTTCCTTGTGCTGCAACAGTTCTCTGGAATGCACTACCCAAGACAATCCTATTAACTGCATTATGTGTTACATTACAATGTCTGATATTGTTTGTACATGTATCTTCTGTCTTGTAAAGTTCTGCCTAATATGTTGGTGGTATATAAATAGGAATTATTCTTTTTATCATTATTGTATTAGACACTTATATATGACACATTAGCTCTATAAATGTAATTATCCATCTGTTTATAATAAAAGATTGAAAAGAACATTACCAATTGTAGTGATGACTGTTCCTGCAAAGAAAAAGCAGCTCCCGATGTCCCACTTGGTGGTCGCATTGGTGCCGTTAGTTGCAATATCAGCTCCAGATCCCAGCGCATCCTTCACCTGCTGTAATGCCAAAGGATTCAGTTAATTCCCGTCCTTTGTTGTGATTCATTATCACTTAATTAGGGTGTGTAAGCTGAATGAGGAAACGTTCTGCTGTGATAGTCACAAGCTCTGACAGATCATTGAGCTAAGGCTGCGTCCACACTTTTTTTGTAACACACGTGTGACAGATCTTAGAACGGATCTGATCATTTCGGTGGAAACTTAACCGATGTCATCAGTCTTCATCAATACTGTCATAACCGTTTTTTTAGAATCCATCATGATAAGGATTCTGTCAAAAATGCCTAACACAAAAAGCACAGAATGCTGTGATAGTCTGCTAAGCAATCAGAGACCATGACAGAAATCAAACGGAGCCCATTATGATTAAAGGGGTTGTCCAGTACTTTAATATAATATTGGTGGCCTATCCTTATGATATCAATATCTGTGGTGCCGCGGTCTCTGCAGGAATGCTGATTTACTCACTGCCCCGGCCGGGTACCATTCTCTCCTGCTGCCCTGCGGCTTTACACATGCTCTCCTGCCGTCCTCCCCTCACAGACTATGTACATGCCGGATAGAGTTCCCAGGAGTGCACCTAAGACACGTGGCACACACCTGCTCTTAACGAGCTGACGCTCTTTCCAGGAAATGCCTGGAAAGGCATTATGTATTTAAGGCACCTTCCCATTAGGGGAGGTGCCTGCGCAACGTTCCCAGTTAGTCAGTGTTCTGTCTGTCTAGCTAGTTGTCAGGTCCCATTATTCCTGTGTACCTGAGTCTGCCTTCTCACACCTATCTGTTCCTGAAGTGCCCACCATACCTGTCCGTACCTGCCTCAGCTATACCTGTCTGCACCTGTGTTATCCATGAGTCCATCACCTGTCCTTCGGGTCAGCTGTCACAGTCCTGGTCACTGCCATGGGAGTGGTACCTTTCGTCTGCCTCACTGTGATTGCTTAGTTAAGACTTTCACACTAAGGATTAAGCACGGATGCCTCCTGTGGTCCACTGGGTCCACTAATCCCACTTGCTGTTCCTACACTGGCCTTGAGCGTTACAATATCAGATCGGTGGGGGTGCAACACCCGGGCACCCCTGCCAATTAGTTGTACCCATCTGGATGTGATCAGTTGCACAGCACAGCTCCGTTAACAGTATATACAGTTAGGTCCAGAAATATTTGGACAGTGACACAAGTTTTGTTATTTTAGCTGTTTACAAAAACATGTTCAGAAATACAATTATATATATAATATGGGCTGAAAGTGCACACTCCCAGCTGCAATATGAGAGTTTTCACATCCAAATCGGAGAAAGGGTTTAGGAATCATAGCTCTGTAATGCATAGCCTCCTCTTTTTCAAGGGACCAAAAGTAATTGGACAAGGGACTCTAAGGGCTGCAATGAACTCTGAAGGCGTCTCCCTCGTTAACCTGTAATCAATGAAGTAGTTAAAAGGTCTGGGGTTGATTACAGGTGTGTGGTTTTGCATTTGGAAGCTATTGCTGTGACCAGACAACATGCGGTCTAAGGAACTCTCAATTGAGGTGAAGCAAAACATCCTGAGGCTAAAAAAAAGAAAAAATCCATCAGAGAGATAGCAGACATGCTTGGAGTAGCAAAATCAACAGTCGGGTACATTCTGAGAAAAATGGAATTGACTGATGAGCTTGGGAACTCAAAAAGGCCTGGGCGTCCACGGATGACAACAGTGGTGGATGATCGCCGCATACTTTCTTTGGTGAAGAAGAACCCGTTCACAACATCAACTAAAGTCCAGAACACTCTCAGTGAAGTAGGTGTATCTGTCTCTAAGTCAACAGTAAAGAGAAGACTCCATGAAAGTAAATACAAAGGGTTCACATCTAGATGCAAACCATTCATCAATTCCAAAAATAGACAGGCCAGAGTTAAATTTGCTGAAAAACACCTGATGAAGCCAGCTCAGTTCTGGAAAAGTATTCTATAGACAGATGAGGCAAAGATCAACCTGTACCAGAATGATGGGAAGAAAAAAGTTTGGAGAAGAAAGGGAACGGCACATGATCCAAGGCACACCACATCCTCTGTAAAACATGGTGGAGGCAACGTGATGGCATGGGCATGCATGGCTTTCAATGGCACTGGGTCACTTGTGTTTATTGATGACATAACAGCAGACAAGAGTAGTACAGATGGACAATGACCCCAAGCATACAGCCAAAGCTACCCAGGAGTTCATGAGTGCAAAAAAGTGGAACATTCTGCAATGGCCAAGTCAATCACCAGATCTTAACCCAATTGAGCATGCATTTCACTTGCTCAAATCCAGACTTAAGACGGAAAGACCCACAAACAAGCAAGACCTGAAGGCTGCGGCTGTAAAGGCCTGGCAAAGCATTAAGACGGAGGAAACCCAGCGTTTGGTGATGTCCATGGGTTCCAGACTTAAGGCAGTGATTGCCTCCAAAGGATTCGCAACAAAATATTGAAAATAAAAATATTTTTTTGGGGTTTGGTTTATTTGTCCAATTACTTTTGACCTCCTAAAATGTGGAGTGTTTGTAAAGAAATGTGACAATTCCTACAATTTCTATCAGATATTTTTGTTCAAACCTTCAAATTAAACGTTACAATCTGCACTTGAATTCTGTTGTAGAGGTTTCATTTCAAATCCAATGTAGTGGCATGCAGAGCCCAACTCGCGAAAATTGTGTCACTGTCCAAATATTTCTGGACCTAACTGTAGGCTTGGGACGGATACTGCACATCTGAATAGTGGTGGATCTGCAGTACCCCGCTGCGGATACTTTACAGTTGATGGAGCTGTGTTGCGTCTGATCACATATGACCACCACCTGCATTGAGAACAGCTCATTGACGGGGGTATCAGGTGTCGTACTCCCATCGATGTGATAATGAGGATTTACTCTAAGGATAGGCCACCAATATAACAGTACTGGACATCCCCATTTACCCTCCCTCTTCCACCTCTCTTTACATCTGTTCTGTAACAGATCCGTTTTCCACATAGTTAGGCCTCTTTCACACGTCCGTGTCTCCGGTACATGTTTGGTCTGTTTCCTCACGTACCGGAGACATGGGCACATGTGGACCCATTAAAATCAATGGGTCTGCGCTCACGTGCGTGTTCTGTCACGGGCCGTGTATAGATGTGGAGCATACGTGTTTCTGTGTGCTCCACACGTCAACATGTCTGTTTTTCTCCGGCATCACGGGTGTCACACGGAACGCAAATGGACCACACGGAGGTGTTCCGTGTGACACGCGCCGGAGAAAACACACGTGTTTGAGAAAATAATAAAGAAACTTTACTCACCTTCTCCAGTCCTGCTGTGTCTGCCGCTGCTGTCACTTGCTTCCGACCCCCGCTCATTATGCTCATTGCATATTCACTTCACTGCGGCCGGAAGCAGCAGCAACGGGGAGTCGGCAGAACCGGAGACCGAAGATCAGCACCATGGACAGCAACGCCAGGGACAAGTGAGTAGAAAGTTTCCGTTCTCCGCGTGTTATCACGAATAACACACGGAGAACACACATGTGCCATGAACACGGCTCACGGAGGGGAAAACGCACCTTTGACACGTCCATGAAGAACGTGCGTGATTTTTCACGGGCGTGTGAAAGAGGCCTTACATAGGTTGAAAGCAGACCTTCTAGTTCAACCTTCCTCCACCAATTATATACTATATCATTATTAGCCTATATCATGGTTAGCCTATAAAGGTATCACTCCTAAAATACTTTTGTCATTCTTGGGACATAGTATTTCAATTAATACTATATCCTTAAATCATTTATAACTGACATTGTTGCCCTTTTTTAAAAGCTGTTATAGTGTCATCCATTACTACCTCTTGTGGTCGGCATTCCACAGTCTGACTGCTCTAACTGTAAAGAACCCTTTCCTATTTAGCTGCCGGAATCGCTTTTCTTCCACTCGCAGTGAATGCCTCCTGGTCCTTAGTACTGTCTTTGGAAGAAATAAGTAGTAACATGAATTCTGTTTCTCTGTTCCGCAGTAATCTGATCATATCCACACCTCTGAGGGTCCTGCAGAGGCTGGTCCCCAATTTACACAGCCTGACCTGCCGATGAATACGTTATCCTATATCCGTAAAATGTGGGATAACTTAGTATTTTGAGAATAACCCTTTAATGAAAGACGTTTATGGTACAAACACCATTAAATAACAACTCTTTGTTCCTATTTCTTGGATGGACCTTGTATTTTTGTGTCGCCAATCAGCAACTGACAGCAAAGAAAGCAGATGTCCTCTAAATAGAGGGAAATACTGAATAAAACATCTATAATCTACCTGTTATAAAGTAAACATAACTTCATATACAATGTATCCTATGAGACGTAACAGCTGGGAAAGTAACAACTCATCCATAATCAATGGCTCCTTTCTCCACGATATGTTTTGTCCCTCTGAGAACAATTTTACCATGGCCTGGGGGGATCGCCTAACAATTACGGACCTATCAAAGGACATCCGATTTTATTTTTCCATTATGTGGCTGGATATTCCCTCGTCCATGTTTCACAGTTTGTGTACAGACTGCAATACCAGGAAAGATGGCGGGTCTCCGGAACCGAACTAAAAGACTCATGGGTTTGCCCAGTTTTGCAGCAGTTCCCCCCTCTCCCAAATCAAATAATTGTTTAAAGGGAATCTGTCACCAGGTTTTTGCTCTTGCATCTGAGAGCAGCATAATGTAGAGACAGAGACCCTGATTTCAGCAATGTGTCACTTACTGAGCTGTTTGCTGTCATTTTGATAAAATCAATGTTTTCTCTGCTGCAGATCTAGCAGTTATACAGAGCTCATGAATGTTCTGGACTACCTGCAGCACGCCAAGTAGTCCTGTAATGATAATCTACTGCTGATTAAACAGTGATTTTATGAAAACTACACTAAGCAGCTCAGTAAGCGACACATCACTGGAATCAGGATCTCTGCCCTTACATTATGCTGCTCTCAGATTAGGTGGCAAAAACCTGGAGACAGATTCCCTTAAAGGAATCTCTCACCAGGATTTTGTTACCTCACTTGAGAGCAGCATAATGTAGGGACAGAGACCCTGATTCCAGCCATGTGTAACTTACTGAATGGCTTGTTTCAGTTTTGATAAAATCACTGTTTTATCTGCTCCAGATCTGCTCGTTTTCTCAGTGTTGAGCTCTGTCTAACCCTGCCCACATCACTGATTGATGGCTTTCTGTGTACACTGTGCATAGGCAGAATACAACTAAACAGTGATAGGGGCGGGGCTGGACTACATGGAAGCCGAATTACTAGTCCTCTAGTGGTAATGCTGAGAAAATAGTGATTTTATCAAAACTAAAGCCAGCAGCCCAGTAAATAACACATTACTGGAATAAGGGTTTCTTCTTCGCCGTTATGCTGTTCTCCGCTTAGATGGCAAAATCTTGATGATAGATTTCCTTTAAAAGGGTTTCCTTACTGTAAATGTTTTTATGTATAGACCCAGGGTGGGGACCCCTGACAGTTTCCTTATTGTCATGTGACAACTGCAGCCAATCAGAGGTGGCAGTGACAACTGCAGACAATCAGAGGTGGCAGTGACAACTGCAGCCAATCAGAGGTGGCAGTGGCAACTGCAGCCAATCAGAGGTGTCAGTGACAACTGCAGCCAATCTAAGGTGGCAGTGGCAACTGCAGCCAATCAGAGGTGGCAGTGACAACTGCAGCCAATCAGAGGTGGCAGTGACAACTGCAGCCAATCAGAGGTGGCTGTGACAACTACAGCCAATCAGAGGTGGCAGTGGCAACTGCAGCCAATCAGAGGTGGCAGTGGCAACTGCAGCCAATCAGAGGTGGCTGTGACAACTGCAGCCAATCAGAGGTGGCAGTGGCGACTGCAGCCAATCAGAGGTGGCAGTGGCGACTGCAGCCAATCAGAGGTGGCAGTGGCGACTGCAGCGAATCAGAGCTGGCAGTGGCAACTGCAGCCAATCAGAGGTGGCAGTGACAACTGCAGCCAATCAGAGGTGGCAGTGACAACTGCAGCCAATCAGAGGTGGCTGTGACAACTACAGCCAATCAGAGGTGGCAGTGGCAACTGCAGCCAATCAGAGGTGGCAGTGGCAACTGCAGCCAATCAGAGGTGGCTGTGACAACTGCAGCCAATCAGAGGTGGCAGTGGCGACTGCAGCCAATCAGAGGTGGCAGTGGCGACTGCAGCCAATCAGAGGTGGCAGTGGCGACTGCAGCGAATCAGAGCTGGCAGTGGCAACTGCAGCCAATCAGAGGTGGCAGTGACAACTGCCGCCAATCAGAGGTGGCTGTGACAACTGCAGCCAATCAGAGGTGGCAATGGTGACTGCAGCCAATCAGAGGTGGCAGTGGCAACTGCAGCCAATCAGAGGTGGCAGTGGCAACTGCAGCCAATAAGAGGTGGCAGTGACAACTGCAGCCAATCAGAGGTGGCAGTGGCAACTGCAGCCAATCAGAGGTGGCTGTGACAACTGCAGCCAATCAGAGGTGGCTGTGACAACTGCAGCCAATCAGAGGTGGCAGTGGCGACTGCAGCCAATCAGAGGTGGCTGTAATGATTGCAGCCTTTACATTTCATCCGATCAAGAACTCCTGTTTGGACAGAATGTGAAGGCTGCAGCTAATCAGCAGCCACTGATTGACTGCAGCAAATGTATGCGACAATCTTATGACCCAAGCGTAATACAGTCAATGTCGTGAGTATATTTGTTATGCTGGCACATTATAGCTGAGTGTTACCCAAAACTCATTGAGAGGAGCGCACCTAGGAATGAATTTGGTGCAGACTCTTCATCAAGACTGGAGTGCAAAGTGTGATTTGGGGCCAATGACTTTTCTTGGTTTTTTTTTGGATATCTCCATAGGTGACATCTAATGTGGATATTGTGCATAAAATATATATGAAACCCACATAAATCCTATAAACCTATATCTGCATTTCCTAGGTTTTGGTCTCACCAGCACAAAGGTGTCCAGAATGTCCTCCTGCACACACATGTTCTCCTCTAGGAACCTTCTGCGATGTTCCATGAGGAGATTCTGCTGCTGAGTCTCAAAGGGTTGTTCCAGCATCTGGAAGACGACTGCCCCCGTCACCAGGTACCCGAGGACCACACCGAGCAGCGCCAACACCGTCTTCTTCTTCATGACGTTTTTATTTTGAGTTATCTCCTCTTCAATCCCAACCTGGTCTCCGAGTAATATGGAATCTTGTGATGAGCAAGACAGGGGGTAGAGAAAGCCTCCGGGAAGACCCCCAACTGGGGAGTGGCAAGACACTGTACAGGGGGGAGAAAAGGAAAAGAGTGTCTGATATTGAAAGCAATAATGTATAGGATACGACTGCTTACAGAGAGAATGATGCTTCCGATCGGCATCAAATAGTGCAAGTCACATCATTGTGCACAATAAAGTGTGTGCAACCGTATACCACCAAGAAATATACACATATAAGGCTTGGGTGCTCGGTACTCGTAATAATGAGCGGGCACTACCATGCTGGGGTACTCGGTACTAGTAATGATGAGTGAGCACTACCATGCTCAGGTGCTCCGTACTCGTAATGATGAGTGAGCACTACCATGTTGGGGTACTCGGTACTCGTAATGATGAGTGAGCACTACCATGTTGGGGTACTCAGTACTCATAATGATGAGCGGGCACTACCATGCTCGGGTGCTCGGTACTTGTGAAAAGCAGTTGCTCTGATGGGCACAACTTTAGTACCCAAATATAATGGAAACCAATGAGGGACTTGAGCATTTTTCAGGAATATTTTGCTGAAAAATGCTCGAGTCCCCATTGACTTCCAATATACTCAGGTGATCGGGTCGCACCCATCCAAGCATCCAACTGCTCTTAATGAGTACAGAGCACCCGAGCATGGTAGTGCCCGCTCATCATTACGAGTACTGAGCACCCAAGCATTGTAGTGTCCGCTCATCATTACGAGTACTTAGTACCTGAGCATGGTAGTGCTCACTCAACATTACAAGTACTGAGCACCTGAACATTGTTGTGCTCGCTCAACATTACAAGTACTGAGCACCCGAGCATGGTAGTACCCGCTCATCAATCTGACTACTGAGCACCTGAGCATTGTAGTGCTCGCTCAACATTA
The DNA here is from genome assembly GCF_048569485.1 of Anomaloglossus baeobatrachus. Lineage (NCBI taxonomy): Eukaryota > Metazoa > Chordata > Amphibia > Anura > Aromobatidae > Anomaloglossus > Anomaloglossus baeobatrachus. The sequence continues at coordinate 49,579,179 of NC_134362.1, forward strand.
CGAGTACTGAGCACTCAAGCATGAGAGTGCTCACTCATCACTAGTTATCACCTAATCCCAGGATTGGTGATAATTTTCTGATTGATGGAGGTCTGATCACTAAAGGCCCTGTCACACGCAGCGATATCGCTAGCGAGCGTACCCGCCCCTGACGTTGGTGCGTCACGGGCAAATCGCTGCCCGTGGCGCACAATATCGTTCGGAGCCGTCACACAGACTTACCTGCCTAGCGACGTCGCTGGTGCCGGTGAACCGCCTCCTTTCTAAGGGGGCGGTTCATGCGGCGTCACAGTGGCGTCACAAAGCGGCCGCCCAATAGAAGCGGAGGGACGGAGATGAGCGTCCGTAACATCCCGCCCACCTCCTTCCTTCCTCATTGCCGGCGGCCGCAGGTAAGCTGTAGTTCGTCGTTCTTGAGGTGTCACACGTAGCGATGTGTGCTGCCTCGGGAACGTCCTCAACAATCAACGATTTTATGAAAATGAACGACGTGTCAACGATCAACGATAAGGTATTTTTGATCGTTAACGGCCGTTCGTTGGTGTCACAAGCAACAACGTCGCTAACGATGCCGGATGTGCGTCACGGAATTCGTGACCCCGGCGATATATCGTTAGATACGTCGTTGCATGTAACGGGGCCTTTAGACCCTCATCGATCAGCAGAATGGGAAGTTTATATACCTGACAGGGAACTATTATCCCTGTTACAAAATGGAGTGGCAAGTTGGATACTCAACCACCACTCCATTCAATCTCAAAAACATTCATCAGTTCCATACCAGAATTAATGATGCCGCCATCAAGCTCATTCTAATGGGAATGAAAGTTCCCCTTTCTAAAGATCAGTTCATGTAGTCGAACCAACAAGTGATCAACAAGTTATCCCCTAATAGTATAAATGATGACAAATCGGTGGTGGTCTGGGTCCTGACACCCTTCCCCGATCGGTCAAAGCACCACTCTGAAGTATAGTGCTCCATACTATTGAGCCCATTCACCGCTCTGTGCGCCCAGTTCATGAAGGAGCTCCACATTTCAAGAAGGTGCTTTGACCAATCAATGGGGGTCCCAGGACCGCCACCAACAGCACATGTCAGCCCCTATAATATAGAAGAATGCTACCCTTTAAGGCACTATGAATGGATTTTTCAGCCCTCTAGAGTTACTATTTTTGCCCCAATCATATGAAATAAGAGCCTTGGAGTTTATTACAGTCACATCTGAATTTCCAGATTAGGTTTTAATGGTAAGTGACGCCCAGGTCTTCCAAACATTATACGTCTTCAGAAAAACACTGACTATGCAACAAATTTCTGACTTGGAAGAAGCATATAACATTAACCATTGGAATTAATTAGTACACCCAGGGAGCAATCGTTTTAACAGATACCACTGCTTTCTGTAATGCTACTGCTAAATGAACCCTGACGTATTTATAAGCCTACCTGTAAATCAAGCTTTTACTGACACTTTGGATATAACTTTCACAATCAGCCTCATGGATATTGATTTCTAGTTATTTCCAGGAGCAATATAATGGAAGCAATTGTGGATATTGGTTATTTATGTTAATACTACACCTTTATCTTTATATTGTATATTGGTCATGTTTATTTTTCACCTAATAATAATTTTATTTCTATTGCGCCAACAAATTTACAAATCAGATGTAAATGTTTATGTTGTATATTGGTCATTTGATATCATCTATTAGTTATTTATGTTGTATTTGTTTATTTTTTATATTGTATATAGATTATTTGTTTTCTTTTTACATCTGTTTATCTGTATTATATTTTATATTGGTTATGTTTTTATTACACCTGTATATCTTTACATCATCTCTTATTTATGTAGCACCTGTATTTTTTTATATTGGTTGGTTATCTTTATATTACACCTGTATGACTTTATATGTTCTTTATGTTTATATTACACCTTTATATCTTTATATCATCTATTAGATATTTATGTTTATATTACATCTTTATATCTTTATATCATCTAATAGTTATTTATGTTGCACCTGTATGTTTTTATATTGGTTAGTTATCTTTACATTACACCTGTATGATTTTATATTAGTTATTTATGTTTATAATACACCTTTATATCATCTATTAGTTATGTATGTTTATATTATATCTTTATATAATCTATTAGTAATTTATGTTGCACCTGTATGTTTTTATATATTGGTATATTGGTATATTAAATAGTGGTATATATATATTTTATATATTGGTTATCTTTATATTACACCTGTATGGCTTTATATTAGTTATTTATGTATATATTACATCTTTATATCATCTATTAGATATTTATGTTTATATTATATCTTTATTTATGTTTTTATTACATCTTTATATAATCTATTAGTTATTTATGTTTATATTATATCTTTATATTATCTATTAGTTATTTATGTTGCACCTGTATGCTTTTATATTGGTTATCTTTACATTACACATGTATGACTTTATATTAGTTATTTATGTTTATATTACATCTTTAAATCATCTATTAGATATTTATGTTTATATTATATGTTTATTTATGTTTTTATTACATCTTTATATCTTTATATCATCTATTGGTTATTTATGTTTATATTATAACTTTATATCATCTATTAGTTATTTATGTTCCACCTGTATTTTTTTTTATATTGGTTGGTTATCTGTATATTACACCTGTATGACTTTATATTAGTTATTTATGTTTATGTTACACCTTTATATCATCTATTAGTTATTTATGTTGCACCTGTATGTTTTTATATTAGTTGGTTATCTTTATATTACACCTGTATGACTTTATATTAGTTATTTATGTTTATATTACACCTTTATATCATCTATTAGTTATTTATGTTTCTATTATATCTTTATATCATCTATTAATTATTTATGTTTATATTATATCTTTATCTCATCTATTAGTTATTTATGTTGCACCTGTATGTTTTTATATTGGTTATCTTTATATTACATCTGTATGACTTTATATTATATATTGGTTATTTATGTTTTTATTACACCTGTATATCTTTACATCATCTATTTGTTATTTATGTTACACCTATATATTTTTATATTGTATATTGGATTTTTGGGTTCTTATTGCATCAGTTTATCTTTAATATATCGTATATTGGTTATTTATATTTCTATTACACTTGCATAACTGCTATAACAAACCAAGTTTATAAACTTTATGATCTGTTATCTGTCAATATTTTGCTAAATTCTCATATATCACGAGAGATCTATAAGAGAAAAGTCCAATAAGCAATAGATTATTTCTTATATGACTAATACATTAATCAGGACATAGAAACAGCTAGAAATGTCAGCAGAAGTGAGTGGCTTGTGGGTCATGTCACTTACCAGGATGGAGGGTGGCGGAGCTGTCAGCCTGGGGTGTCCAGTGTTAGATGATATAATGGTACCCCCCCTGCACATTCCCCCTGCAGCCGGGCCTGCAGACCACCCTCTTGTATCTGATGCCCAAAGGAGAGTGATACCCACAGTGCCATCTCCCCCATCCACACACTGCATGGGCGTGGAAAGAGGGAGTGAATAAGAGGATGAAATAAGATGTAGACATTGAGACAGCGGAGGCTTGAGATGTAGAAACATCTGCACTGAGCCAGTGGGGGAGATGGCAAAATAAAGGGTGAGATGGAGAATTACAGAATATATACAGGACCTCAGGAGGGAACAATGGAGGGGATGATGCACAAACCAAGGGACCTGCAAAAGATACACAATTAACCATTTTTTAGCCAGTGTTCCTTACCGGTCACGGATTCTGACCTCAATCTTGAAGATCTTCGCTTACCCTATACTTGTAGTGAAGGCAATTGATTAACCCCTTCATAGCCACCATTAAACTGCAATTTTTCGCATTCTACTTAATGAGATTATAAGACTAGAGCAATCATCCGACTCCCCGCAGACCACTCAATATAATAACCCTTCTGTCCTGGCAGGAGCCAGACTGGGCCTCAGTCACCCTCTGTTTGCCAGCCATGCATTTATACAGCAGTCCCATGATAAAACTTGCCTTAACCCTTTCCTTCCTTCCAAGCCACATAGCACAATATTCAATATATACACTGCAAAGCATCGCCCACTTGCCTGCCAGAACCATGCAGCATTGCATAAGAGTAACCCACAGTACGGAGCTGCAGTGTCACTTAACCCCTCCCACTCTGCTGGTCCATTTCTGGCCATGAAACAGTTAATGCTTCATCGTAGCCTCCGTCAGCACACATAACTGATGATGACAGTCAATGGAGATCATTCCAAGTACTAAACGCCACTTAACCTCGCTACTTAACCGTTTCACGGGATGGATGGGCATCCAAAAAATACTTGAATATGGTTCATTTCCACAGGGAGATTGATTTGTGCGATGAATGCACTCCACTGCTTTCTGTTATCAGCCAGCATTGCAGTAGAATGTGCTCCATGCTGTCAGCGTAGTCACAGTTTGGCTCAATGCTCATGCACAATAATGTATGTGAAACATTGGATTTGGAGATTTTTATTTATTCATTTATTTATTTTATTTTTTTTTAAAGGGACATTAATTTTAATGTAGAAATCTTACAAAAGTGCATTTTATAAAAAAAATACTTTCTCAAAACTGATATAATGCAGAAGTGATGAGAACTGGACATTTATTAGTATACTGCGAGAACAACTGAAAGTATCTCCCAGATTGGGTGATAACAGAAAGCAGTGGCGTATATCCATCACACAAATCAATCTCCTGGTAGAAATGAACCATATACAACATGTTTACAAACAGTAACAAATCTACAGTAATGTTCCCAGATAACAATATTGCACTGGATAATCCACTGCACATTTGCCTCTGAATAATCTGCTGCATACAGTGCTGGAAAATTAAAGGGAATCTATGACCAGGTTTTTGTCACCTAATCTGAGAGCAGCATAATGTAGGGGCAGAGATCCTGATTCCAGCGATGTGTCACTTACTGGGCTGCTTAGTGTAGTTTTGATAAAATCACTATAGTCAGCAGTAGATCATTGCAGGACTACTTGGTGTGCTGCAGGTAGTCCAGCATATTCATGAGCTCAGTATAACTGCTAGATCTGTAGCAGAGAAAACAGTGATTTTACCAAAATGACAGCAAACAGCTCAGTAAGTGACACATCGCTGGAATTAGGGTCTCTATCTCTACATTATCATTATGCTGCTCTCAGATGGGGGAGCAAAAACCTGGTCACAGATTCCCTTTTAGGAATCTCAAGCATGCTGCAGAAATCAGTGCAAATATTACCATTTGCAATATATATGTGTGTGTGTGTGTGTGTGTGTGTGTGTGTGTGACGCCCCTGACTATCTCAGAGTGTCACAGGGGACTGCATCCTCTCTTTCTATGATGCAGAACCTACCTCCCATGGTTCCGGGTTTCTGAAAACCGGTATCACTCCGATCAGCACTACAAATCCCAACCACACCTCACATCATGACCTGTCAGATACACCAGTGGGTTGGTCTACCTGGTAAAGAGCCACCCATCTAGGGGTCCCGCAGACTGGTGGGAGGGAAGGAAGACAGTTTAGAGTTAGAGTTTCAGTGAGGAGTTTAGAGTAGCCCTCAGTGAGTAAGGAGCTGAGAGTTGGAGCTCCCTGTGTGACCTTGGTTGGGTAGCAGACAGTGGTCCGGGACCAGAGGAGTCGGAGACCCGGTCGCAGGGTATTGGGAGAGGGTGCCCAGACTTAGTCTTGGAGGACGGTTGGCACCGGAGAGTCCAGTAACTGGACCGGTACCGAGCATGGCGGGGTACAGGACCCTAGATCAGGGAGTAGCTTCACGCAACCTGATAATTAACCTGTGGAGGATAGTCTCTTGATGAACTGTCCCCAAGAGCTCAGAGATCGAAGGCACCAGCACAAAGAGAGGGATAGGGTTTGTCAGCTTATGTAGCCCACTGAAATCCTAAGTGCCAGCCATCGAGAGCACAACTCCACTATATATAGGGAGCGGGACCAAGACAGCTTCAGGCCAAGGGGTCACCAGAACAACTACATTTGTGCATGGAGGCAGGCTCCGGACCATTAAAGTGATACCGGTGGGAGCGGACACCCGGACGGGCTCCCCAAAGAGGCAGTGGTACCCAGAGACTTTGATTTACTACAATGTGTGAGTCTGCTTCATTAGCTGCATCTCACATCACAAAAACCTGAGTGAGTACACTGCCCCCCTCCCTGCATTCTGCCTGCCCAGCACCATCCACCAACCCTGCAGAGTCCCGGGGCCTCCTTACCTGCGGAGGGAACTGTCACCTAGCTGCCCCCACGTCATCTGCCCTGGTACTCCCCTCGGCAGTGGCGGTACTCCCTTTTTATCGCAACCCGCAGGTGACGTCACAAACTAATCCCCTGTAAATATCCCCCCCTTTTAATCGAGTGGCCGCTGAGCCCCGGGTCCGGGGACCCTCGAGCCACAGCAATCCCGGATCCGAGCAGTTCGCCTGCTTAGGGGTGGCACACCTATATATAACAAAAAATATAAATGCAACCCTTATTTTTGCTCCCATTTTTCATGAGCTGAACACTAAGCTCTATTACTTTTTCTATGTATATAAAAGGCCTTTTGTTAACAAATTTGTCTAAATCTGTGATAGTGAGCACTTCTGCTTTCTTCTTTACCAAGATAGTCCATCCACCTCACAGGTGAGGCATATCGAGATGCTGATTAGACAGGAGGATTATTGCACAGGTGTGCCTTAGGCTGGCCACAATAAAAGGCCACTCTAAAATGTGCAGTTTTATCACAATGCCACAGATATCACAAGTTTTGATGGAGCGTGCAGTTGGCATGCTGACTACAGGAATGGCCACCAGAGCTGTTGCCCATGAATTGAATGCTCATTTATCTACCATAAGCCGTCTCCAGAGGAGTTTCAGAGAATTTGGCAGAACATCCAACCGGCCTCAGAACCACAGACCACGTGTAACCACACAGCCTAGGATCTCCACATCCAGCATCTTCACCTCCACGATTGTCTGATCCCGGCCACCCGGACAGCGGCTGCAACAATCGGTGCAAAACCAAAGTATTTCTACACAAACTGGTTGGCACGGATCTGTGCACAATCCCTGGAAGCTGAAACCACTTCAGTTCTTACAAGGCAGCATAGTCACCGGACATGTCACCTATTGAGCATGTTTGGGACTCGGGATCGGCGTATACGACAGAGTGTTCAAGTTCCTGCTAATAACCAGCAACTTCACAGCCATTGAAGAGGAATGGACCAACAATCCACAGGCTACAATCAACCTGATCAACTCTATGTGAAGCAGTTGTGAGGCCAATGGTGGTCACACCAGATACTGACTGGCTGGTTTTCTGACCTCCCCTGGACCTCCCAATGCTGTAAAACTGCACATTTTAGAGGGGTCCTTTAATTGTGGCCAGCCTAAGGCGCACCTGTGCAATAATCATTCTGGCCAGCCTAAGGCGCACCTGTGCAATGATCATGTTGGTCAGCCTAAGACGCACTTGTGCAATAATCATGCTGGCCAGCATAAGGCGCACCTGTGCAATAATTATGCTGGCCATCCTAATGCACACCTGTGCAAAAAACATGTTGGTCAGCCTAAGGCGCACCTGTGCAATAATCATGCTGGCCAGCCTAAGGCACACCTGTGCAATAATCATGCTGACCAGCCTAAGGCGCACCTGTGCAATAATCATGCTGGCCAGCCTAAGGCGCACCTGTGAAATAATCATGCTGGCCAGCCTAAGGCGCACCTGTGCAATAAACATGCTGGCCAGCCTTAGGCACACCGGTGCAATAATCATGCTGGCCAGCCTAAGACACACCTGTGCAATAATCATGCTGGCCAGCCTATGGCGCACCTGTGCAATAATCATGCTGGCCAGTCTATGGTGCACCTGTGCAATAGTCATGCTGTTCAGCCTAAGGCACACCTGTGCAATAATCATGCTGGCCATCCTAATGCACACCTGCGCAAAAAACATGCTAGCTAGCCTAAGGCGCACCTGTGCAATAATCATCCTGTCTAATCAGCATCTTGATATGCCACACCTGTGAGGTGGATGGATCTCCGCAAAGGATAAGTGCTCTCTAACAGATTTAGACTAATTTGTAAACAATATTTGAGAGAAAAAGGCCTTTTGTATACAAAGAAAAAGCCTTAGATCTTTGAGTTCAGTTCGTGAAATATGGAAGCAAAAACATCTCTTGCTTTGCAGTATATAAATTTAAAGGATGAAATGTGCAGCTCTACAGCATCTTCTTCGCAATGATGTCCACAGCAGTTAATGCCACTGTAGCTATCAGTGCAAGAAGCCCAGTAGTATATATATATATACTTACCCTATTGTACAGTGACTCAAGATAAAGGTAAATCAATCAGTAGAATTGACTGACCTAAGCCATTTATATAGGCAGGTAGGTCATAGGAAGATGAATAAAATTATATCTTGATATCTGCAATCCGATGTCTTATTCCAGAGAAATCTACATTTTCCTTATATGTAAATGAGCTGTTAAGATCTATGGGCCGGACATAGATCTCCCTGAGAATCTGCCTCCAGAGAATATTATAAATAGCTGTACTACACGGCTTCGCCCGGGTTAATAACTGCTGTTAACAAAATAGAATGCATTAACAAGAATGCATTCTTGACTCAAAAAACACAAAACAAATAGATATAAAGGTAATTGTAATGTCTGTCTCCCCCTCTGTATATATCTCTTTGTCTCTCTCTCTCTCTTTCCCTGTCTGTCTCTGACAGTCTCTGTCTCTTTCTCCGTCTGTCTCAATCTCTTTCCCTGTCTGTCTATCTATCTCTTTCCCTGTCTGTCTATCTATCTCTGTCACTTTCCCTGTCTGTCTCTTTCCCTGTCTGTCTCTTTCTCTCTCTTTCCCTATCTGTCTCTTTCCCTCTGTCTCTTTCCCTGTGTCTTTCCCTTTGTCTGTCTCTTTACCTGTCTTTGACTGTCTCTTACCCTGTCTGTCTCTTTCCCTCTCTTTCACTGTCTGTCTGTTTCCCTGTTTCTGTCTTTGTCTATGTCTGTCTCTTTACTTATCTGTGTCTGTATCTTAACCTGTCTCTCTCCTTCCCTGTCTGTCTCTTTCCCTGTCAGTCTGTCTCTTTCTCTGTCTCTTTGTGTCTGTCTCTTACCCTGTCTATGTCTGTTTCTTACCCTGTCTGTGTCTGCCTCTTTCCCTGTCTGTGCCTGTCTCTTTCCCTGGCTGCATTGTGACACGCCAACATTCCATATAAGGGCGTGGCTGCGCATTCTTCTGAAGTTCTGGCTGCACTGTGGCTCCCAGCTCCATTCGCTTTAATGGAGGCAGGTTTTTGGTGAATAACTGTAAAGCGCGGGGTTACAATTTCCTCTTGAAACATAGCCTATGACGCTCTCGGGGTCCAGACGTGTGAGTGTGCATAATTTTGTGGCTGTAGCTGCGACGGTGCAGATGCCAATCCCGGACATACAGACACACATACACACACACACATACACACACACATTCAGCTTTATATATTAGATAAAAGGAGGCATTACCAGTGTGTCGGCTGCTCACTGATCTGACTGCAGAGCTGTGTGGGATTATAACTGACACTACTGCAGGTTCCTCTCAGCTTCAGCCTCCATCTCTCAGGCAGACAGGACTGCAATATTGCATAATATTGTAATATTATAATACAGCAGAACTGTGAGAGCTGCAGCAAATGTGTTTGTAAGAAGACAAAGTTCAGTTCTACTGTTCTGTGTTACTTTCATGTCTCACACTGGTAACCCTTCATTTTAATAGTCTCTGGAGGCCGATTCCCATTGAGATCTATGTCCAGCCCGTAGATCTTAACAGCTCATTTACATATAAGAAAAACTTGGATTTCTCTGTAATAATACACCGGATCACATATATCAAGGTATCATTTTATTCAGCTTCCTATGACCTGCATTCTCATATAGATGGCTTAGAAGGGTTGATCCTGACAGATTCCCTTTAACCATTTATTAGCCACTAACCGTTTGTTTTTAAATGCTGTGTATGGTTTATGCCTGCAGGATTTTTTATTTTAAAGGGAACCTGACAACTGATACATGCTGCTTGATCCTCAGACAGCATGTATTAGGCACTGGCTGCATGACATGTATGTTTCACCATGAAATCTATGGGAGACCAGTCAGATAGTCGGGTCCCCGGGGGCTTCTCCCCACCCGCTCCCTTTGAGTGACAGGTCTCTGCCTATGTGTGTGTATAATATGGAGAGACCTGTCAGTCATTGACAGAGGGTGGGGAGATGCCCCTGTGGACCCGCCTGTACGGCTGGTCCCCCAAAGACTTCAGAGTCAAACATACCTTGCTGAAATCATACAGCCAGTGTCTGATACATACTGCCCGTAGATATATCTAATATATAAAGCTGAGTGTATGTATGTATGTGTGTATGTATGTATGTGTGTATGTATGTATGTGTGTGTGTATGTCCACTAAAGGAATCCGCACCGTAGCATTTACAATCACAAAATTTTGCACAGACACCACATGTGACTCAGGGAACGTCATAGACTATGTTTTGATGGGAAAATTTAACCCCGCGCTTTACAGTTACTTTCCATAAAACCTGCCTCCATTAAAGTGAATGGAGCTGAGAGCTATTAGGTTATTAATAGGAGCTGTAATTGGTTGCTATAGGAACAAAGGACATTCATAGTATAAGAAGCTTATGTGTGAGGTAATATGATGTTGGTGGGGAGATGGATAGAGAGAGACAGAGAGAGAAAGAGACAGGGAAAGAGACAGACAGAGAGACCGGGACAAGGAAAGAGACAGAGACAAGTAAAGAGATGAGAAATAGACAGAGACAGATGGGGAAAGAGACAGACGGGGAAAGAGACAGACGTTGAAAATGACAGATGGGGAAAGAGACAGACGGGGAAAGAGACAGAGACAAAGAAAGAGACAGAGAACAAGAAAAGAGACATAGAGACAAATGGGGAAAGAGACAGAGACAAGGAAAGAGACAGACAGACGGGGAAAGAGACAGACCTTGAAAGAGACAGACGGGGAAAGAGACAGACGGGGAAAGAGACAGACGGGGAAAGAGACAGACGGGGAAAAGAACAGACGGGGAAAAGAAAAGATGGGGAAAGAGACGGTCAGGGAAAGAGACAGTCGGGGAAAGAGACAGACGGGGAAAGAGACAGACAGGGAAAGAGACAGACGGGAACAGAGACAAGGAAAGAGACAGAGACAAGGAACGAGACACAGAGACGGGGAAAGAGACAGACGTGGAAAGAGACAGACTTGGAACGAGACAGACGGGGAAAGAGACAGACGGGGAAAGAGACAGACAGGGAGAGAGACAGACGGGGAAAGAGATAGAGGGGGAAAGAGACAGACGGGGAAAGAGACAGACGGGGAAAAGAACAGACGGGGAAAAGAACAGACGGGGAAAGAGACAGTCGGGGAAAGAGACAGTTGGGGAAAGAGACAGTCGGGGAAAGAGACAGACGGGGAAAGAGACAGACAGGGAAAGAGACAGACGGGAACAGAGACAAGGAAAGAGACAGAGACAAGGAACGAGACACAGAGACGGGGAAAGACACAGACGTGGAAAGAGACAGACTTGGAACGAGACAGACGGGGAAAGAGACAGACGGGGAAAGAGACAGACAGGGAAAGAAACAGATGGGGAAAGAACAAGAACAAGAAAAGAGACATAGAGACAAATGGGGAAAGAGACAGACGTGGAAAGAGACAGACCTGGAATGAGACAGACGGAGAAAGAGACAGACGGGGAAAGAGACAGACGGGGAAAAGAACAGACGGGGAAAGAGACAGTCGGGGAAAGAGACAGTCGGGGAAAGAGATAGACGGTGAAAGAAACAGACGAGGAAAGAGACAGACGTTGAAAAGGACAGATGGGGAAAGAGACAGATGGGGAAAGAGACAGACGGGGAAAGAGACAGACGGGGAAAGAGACAGACATTGAAAAAGACAGACGGGGGAAGAGACAGATGGGGGAAGAGACAGACGGGGAAGAGACAGACCGGGAACGAGACAGACCTGGAACGAGACAGACCTGGAACGAGACAGACGGGGAACGAAACAGACGGGGAACGAGACAGACGGGGAAAGAGACAGATGGAGAAAGAGACAGACGGCAAAAGAGACAGATGGGGAAAGAGACAGATGGGGAAAGAGACAGACCTGGAACGAGACAGACGGGGAACGAGACAGACGGGGAACGAGACATACGGGGAAAGAGACAGACGGGGAAAGAGACAGACGGGGAAAGAGACAGACGGGGAAAGAGACAGACGGGGAAAGAGACAGATGGGGAAAGAGACAGACCTGGAACGAGACAGACCTGGAACGAGACAGATGGGGAAAGAGACTGACAGAAAGATAGAGAGAGACAGACAGATACAGAGATAGAGACAGACACAGAGATAGAGAGAGACAGACAGAGAGACTGATACAGAGAAAGACAGAAAGACTGATATAGACAGAGACACAGAGACAGACATCAGAGACTGGAAGAGAGACAGAGAGGCAGTTACTATCCAGAGAACCGCCCAGGCAGTACAGCTAGTACTATATATATATATATATATATATATATATATATTTAAGCTTTGTTTTATTTGTCTTGTCTTCTTTTTACACCAAAATCACCAATGATGTTTAAAGAATTTGTCTGAAATGTAAAAATTGTTTTCCTTTCTTTTTTCGACTCTAATTGTTCTTTGAGTAAAACCACCCTTTCAGTTGGCTTTAAAATGTGTCATATTAGCCCCAAAAACAATTGTAACCCAGGAGGGTCCTGCGGTATAACAATGCCACAAAGTTATGATACTTATAGAAGTCTCAAATGATAAATTAGCCAAAAACATTCGGATAAAGACAACCGCGCCCACACTGTCGAGTAGAGCTAAAAATATATAAAATTGGTACAAAAGGTATAATGAATTTGGCACAAAGAAAACTTTTACTCAAAAAAGGTTAAAATAAAATGATAAATTGTGGTCAAAGTGCTTTAGGTTTAGTGTGCCTGTAATAAACCATACTCAATCGCTGCATTCTGTGTGTATGCTAAAGGGGAAAGTGAGGCGGCCACACCTTATGGGTCAGCAATACATTTTGTTTGTGTAAACAAATTATCCGCATCATAATCCATTGTTTCCCCAACTAGGAACCTGGGGTCCCTGGAGTCCTAATCAGGGGTTACTAAGAGCAAAGCAACAAAAACACCAATCACTTTTACAATGGGGGATGGCAAACTAATGGCAAACAAAGATACAAAAAGATAAATATAAAAATATGGAAAGATACTTTATAAACACAGCACTGGCCAAGAATAAAAAAAATGATATAACCACAATTATAACAAGAATGGTATTAAGGAATTCTCCAGCAATCCAGAAGTGGAAATATTTTTCAGGAGCTAACCTACAGTAATAGGTTTAGGAATCATTGACATATAAAGTGAATGTCGATAGATAGATAGATAGATAGATAGATAGATAGATAGATAGATAGATAGATAGATAGAGGGATAGATAGATAGACAGAGGGATAGATAGAGGGATAGATAGATGGATAGACAGAGGGATAAATAGAGGCATAAATAGAGGGATAGATAGATAGATAGATAGATAGATAGATAGATAGATAGATAGATAGACAGAGGGATAAATAGAGGGATAAATAGAGGGATAGATAGATAGATAAGATAGATAGATAGATAGATAGATAGATAGATAGAGGGATAGATAGATAGACAGAGGGATAGATAGAGGGATAGATAGATAGATAGATAGATAGATAGACAGAGGGATAAATAGAGGGATAAATAGAGGGATAGATAGATAGATAGATAGATAGACAGAGGGATAAATAGAGGGATAAATAGAGGGATAGATAGATAAGATAGATAGATAGATAGATAGATAGATGGATAGAGGGATAGATAGAGGGATAGATAGATAGAGGGATAGAGGGATAGATAGAGGGATAGATAGAGGGATAGATAGATGGATAGATAGATAAAGGGATAGATAAAGGGATAGATAATGGATAGATAGATATATAGATCGATAGATAGAGGGATAGATAGAGGGATAGATAGATAGATGGAGAGAGAGATGGAGAGAGAGATGGATGGATGGATGGATAGATGAATGGCTGGATGAATGGATAGATGGATAGACAGCTAGATGGATAGATGGATGAATAGATAGATGGATGAATAGATAGATAGATAGAGATAGATGTACGGATGGATGGATAGATGGATGGATGGATAGAGAGAGATGGATGGATGGATGGATGGCTGGATGAGTGGATAGATGGATAGACGGATAGATGGATGGACGGATAGAGGGATAGATAGATGGATGAATAGGTAGATAGATAGATAGACAGATAGATAGACGGATGGATGGATGGATGGATGGATAGATTGATAGATGGATAGATTGATAGATCGATATATAGAAGGATAGATAGATAGATACATAGTGGATGGATAGATGAGTGGAAAGATAGCGAGAGCGAAAAGTAGAGAGAGAGATGGATGATGGATGAAAATGGATGGATAGATGAAAAGATGGATGGATGGATAGATACATAGATAAACAGATAGAAAACAAAAATAACAGCAAAGTCTTCAGTCCCTGGTGCAATCCCTCATAGAGGAGAATTGATGAACGTCCTCTGAATATAGGAAAAAAAAGCAAAATTAGGGGCAGCACTCAAGGGTACAAGTGAAAAAAGTGTACCTCCTAATCACTGCCTTTATTCTTGCTTTTTTGTATCTATATATCTGTATGTAAATATAGATAGATAGATAGATAGATAGATAGAGAGAGAGAGAGATGCTCACTCAGCCCCATTTTTCTTTTTACTTCCCAGATGATTCAATGAGATGAGACGGTAACTAAATATCACATCAGAATCAAAGAGTATGGAGATCGCTATGATACATTATCATTAGAAGTTACCAGCTTTGCTTGGCACAATGAAGGATGAAACCTTCAGATACAATTCCTAGATGACATACACAGATGTAGCAAAGCTGTAACTTCCAAGGAAACGATTGAAGATATGGTATCAATTAGTTGGGGGATATTTGTCTGCTCATAAAGTAAAAGTTCCGTAGCCCTGAAAATAATAATCTTAGACCTGCCACATCTGATAAATTCAGCTATGCTACATCTGATAAATTCAGCTCTGCTGCATCTGATAAATTCAGCTCTCCTACATCTGATAAATTCAGCTCTGCTACATCTGATAAATTCAGCTCTGCTACATCTGATAAATTCAGCTCTGCCACATATGATATATTCAGCTGTGCTACATCTGACAAATTCAGCTCTGCTGTATCTGATAAATTCAGCTCTGCTATATCTGATAAATTCAGCTCTGCTACATCTGACAAATTCATCACTGCTGCATCTGATAAATTCAGCTTTGCTACATCTGACAAAGTCAGCTCTGCTGCATCTGATATATTCAGCTCTGCTACATCTGATAAATTCAGCTCTACCACATCTGATATATTCAGCTCTGCTACATCTGATAAATTCAGCTCTGCTATATCTGACAAATTCAGCTCTGCCACATCTGACAAATTCAGCTCTGCTGCATCTGATAAATTCAGCTCTGCTACATCTAATAAATTCAATTCTGCTACATCTGACAAATTTAGCTCTAGTACATCTACAAGCGTAATTTAAAATAAAAACGGGAGAACACAATTGTGGGAAAGAAAGTCAGCGAGAAAGTCAATCAGTTAGAGTGGGAAGAGGTAGTAAAAGGGAGAGGAGGGTGAGGGGATGAGCGCCGGTCCTCACTTGCTCTGCTGGGCTCTGCCGTCCTCTGCCCGGGCTCTGCACTCTCTGGATGCTCTGGTCTCTGTCACTGGTTCTGCACAGACAGACTGACACAAAGCAAAATATATAATATCAGAGTGCTGAGAGCAGCCTTAACCCTCCTGCCTCCGCAGATCTGTCTATTACATATAAACCTTCACTTATCCCCTTTCCTGTCAGTGCTCCGCATAGAGAATTAACCTCACTTTTGCTGAACTCTATCCTTCCTATAGCCGCATCTCTTTTGTCGCCATTTCTTAAGACTTTCATACACAACTAACTCTTCTGCCATGGAAAAGAATCAATAGGGAAAAAAAAATCCGCTGGCCAACATCACCCCATACCAATTCCCAAAAATGTACTCCCATCTCACAGAAAAGATAGACATCAGCTGTACACACTGCCCTCAGCTGAGGCCTGGTCATTACAGGGTTAATCCATTTCCCTGCCCTATCAGCATTTCCAGATACATGATCATAGTCAATAGCAATCAATAGCCGTATTATCAGCAGACTGTGTCTAGGGACAGGTAATACACTTAGAATACACAAATATCCTGATATTTACATATGTACTAATAGATGGACAGATCATAGGGGATAAATAGATAGGTGATAAGAAGAGAGAGAGAAATAGAGAGCTGATAGATGAATAGATAGATGGATGGATAGATAGATAGATAGAGATAATAGAGGATAAATGGATAGATAGGTGATAATAAGAGAGAGCGAGAAATAGAGAGCTGATAAATAGATAGATAAGTAGCCTGTTAGGGATGTGGCTTGGTCACTATCATCGTTAGGAAAGGCCAGGTAATGCAAATTTCACAGCCTTATAAAAACCCAGGTTTTTATAACCCATGGATTCTTCTAAGCAGCTGCCTAGCACTCTGAAAATGAAAATGGTGGAGGCCTACAAAACAGGAGAAGGCTATAATGAGATGGCAAAGCGTTATCAAGTTGACATTTCCTCAGTTTGAAATGTATTTAAGAAATGGCCATTACCAGGAACAGTGGAGATCAAGACAGGATCTGGAAGACCAAGAAAAATTTCTGTGGAGCAGCTCGTAGTATTGCTAGAGAGGCAAATCAGAACCCCTGTATGACTGTAAAAGACTTTCAGGAAGATTTAGCAGACTCTGGAGTTGTGGTACATTGTTCTACTTTTTAGAGACACCTGCACAAATATGGTCCTCATGGAAGAGTCAGAATCAGAAGGAAACCTCTCCTGCATCCTAACCATAAAATGCAGCAACAGAAGTATGCAAAAGAACATCTAAACAAGTCTGATGCAGTTTGGAAACAAATCCTGTGGATGAGGTTAAAATAGAACTCTTTGGCCACAATAATTTAAGACATGTGTGGAGAAAAAAGGGCTCAGAATTTCAGGAAAAGAACATCTTGTCAACCATTAAGCATGGGTGTGGATCAATCATGCTTTGGGGTTGTGTTGCAGCCAATGGCCCAGGGAACATTTCACAGGTAAAGGGAAAAATGGATTTAATGAAATTTCAACAAATTCTTGTTGCAAACATCACACCATCTGTAAACAATTGAAAAGAGGAGAAAAGAGGATGGCGTCTACAAATGGATAATGACACAAGTCAAAATCCACAATAGACGACCTGAAAAGTTGAAAACTGAAGGTTTTAAAATGGCCCTCAAAGTCCCCTGATCTGAACATCATTGAAAATCTGTGGCCAGACCTCAAAAGAGTCGTTCATGCAAAATGAGCCAGGAGTCTCACAGAACTGGAAGATGAGCCAGGAATCTCACAAAACTGAAAAAGAAGCCAGGAATCTCACAGAACTGGAAGACGAGCCTGGAATCTCACAGAACTGGAAGGTGAGCCAGGAATCTCACAGAACTGGAAGACGAGCCAGGAATCTCACAGAACTGGAAGACGAGCCAGGAATCTCACAGAACTGGAAGACGAGCCAGGAAACTTACAGAACTGGAAGACGAGCCAGGAATCTCACAAAACTGGAAGGCGAGCCAGGAATCTCACAGAAATGGAAAACAAGCCAAGAATCTCACAGAACTGGAAGACGTCTCCAAGGAAGAATGGAGGAAAATTCCTCAAACAAGAATTACAAAACTCTTGGGTGTTACAAAAAGCATTTACAAGCTGTGATACTTGTCAAAGGGTGCTACTAGGTACTAACCATGCAGGGTGCCCAAGCTTTTGCGACAGCCTTTTTTCTTTTTTGGTCATTTAAAAATCTAAAAGATGAAAATATATATATTTTTTGCCTGAAATACAAAGGAAATGTGTCATCTTTAAAGTTATACCTTTTAGAGATGATTTCATTTTCAACTTACTTAACTGTTCACTATAACAGTAATTATGAATAGGGGTGCCCAAACTTTTGCATGCCAGTGTGGATAGATTAGATAGATAGATAGATAGATAGACAGATAGATAGACAGATAGACAGATTAATAGGTGGATAGACAGACAGATAATTAAATATAGATAGGTTCTACATAGAAACAAAAACAAACCAGCACCTCCTAAAAAAATGAAGTAAATGTGAACAGGTGCAAGCTGCTGTGACTCTTTTATAGAAACTAAAGATTGCTCAGCCAACTAAGGAAGCAGTCACCGTCTCCAAAAAGATGTTACAAAGAAACAAAAACTTGTTTTATTTTGTTACAAGTTGCTGGTAAGTTTTTGTTTCTTTGTAGCATATATTTGGAAGTAGCACCCGAGCACTGAGCAGTTCGCTCATCACTATTAGGCTACTTTCACACATCAGTTTTTTTCCATCAGGTACAATCTGGAAAAAAACGGGTTAAACGGATCCAGTACCGCATCCGTTTTATCCCCATAGATTTGCATTGTTACCGGATTGTACCTGATGGCTTTGCGTTGCATCCGTTTTTTTCCGGATGCGGCAAAATTTATCAAAGCGGCGGCCGGAGGCAACATGTCTTGCAACGTTTTTTTGTCCGGCAAAAAAACCGCATCGCGCCGGTTACGGCATGTTTTACAATGAAAGCCTATGGACGCCGGATCCGACGCAATGCGGTAAAAAATGGATGCGGCTACCGGATCCGTTTTTGTAAACTGCGCATGCACCAAATTAATTAAAAAAGCTGATCCTTCAAAAAAAAGGACAAACCGGATGCAAAAACGGATGCAAACCGTATCCACCGGATCCGGTTTTGTACGCATCCGGCATAACGGCATAACGGATCCATTAAAAACCGGATTCCGGTGGATACGGTTTTACATTTTTTGGCCGGATCCTTTGGATCAGGAAAAAAAAGGATTGTGCCTGAATGCAGAAAACTGATGTGTGAAAGTAGCCTAAATAATGAGACAAATCATGAAGGCTGGTTTATAATGATGTCACAATTAAAGGGATTGTCCAGTCTGACCATATCGATAGCTTTTCTATAGGACAGGTGATCAATATCAGATTGGTAAGGGTCCGACACGCCTCACAGCCAGTGATCCACTGCTTTTTGCCGGAGTACCCAGCAGCGGGTGTTAATTGATGCGTTTTGCAGCTGTGTTCCATGTTCTCTGTTTTAAATTTTTTTTTTTTTTTTTTTAGTAAAAATTTTTTTTTTTTTTAATTCATATTTATATTTAATTTAATCCATTTTCACCCTCCATTTGTAAATTTTAAATCTCAAAATCTAAATTTCATATTTTCTTTTTTTTAAAGTAATTTCCTTGATGAGTTTTTTATTCATGTTTATTAATTTTTAAATATATTTCAAAAGATTTTTTTAATGATGAGGGTATCACAATATACTTGAGATAAAATATATTTGTGGTTTCTTGAACATCGCTGTTAAATGTGAATATGTACAATTGATTTTTGTGAGGCGAGGTCCCTGAAAACCCTGCTGATTGATCATTATGATCCATATGTTGAATTAATCAAGGGGTGTGGGGACCTACATATTTATGTATATATAAGGCATACCACTTCATATGATTGTTGCTACCTGAGGAAGGGGGAACATTTAACCCCGAAACGCGTTGTGGCTTATAATCTTGCAATAAAAAAAGTTTTTTGGAACAATACCATCATCTTTATGAACTTTAATAGCAGCGCAGCCAACACCGTGGTTTTTTCATTATCCCCAAATCTATGTTCTCTGTTCCGGAGCTTTTAACAGCTGATCGGTGGGTGCAACGGGTGTCGGACCCTCACTAATCTTATATAGATCTGTATATCATTATCCTCTGACATGACAACTAGGGATGATTGACTACTGCAAATATCCGGCAACGCCCATATTCGCCGAATAGGTCGCCGCTATTCGACTATTTGCGAATATTCGATGCGCAATGTAAGTCTATGAGAAACCCGAATAGTTGCCGAATAGCGACTATTCAAGCTTCCCATAGACTTACATTGCACATCGAATATTCGCATAGCGGCGACCTATTCGTCGGATATTCGCGAAGTCGAATATTGCCGGATATTTGAGATATTCAATCATCCTTAATGACAACCCCTTTCACACTGGTCATGTAGAGAATTATTCCCAATTGTATCAGCAATGGTTTTCGAAGGCAAAACAAAAAATTAAATAACACATTGATGAGGCCAACAACACAAATGAATTGTTTCTTCCACTGCAATTGGTGAGAACATGCGGTCCGGCCTCTGAATACATCGTACTAGATTCATCTCTGTCCATGTGTCATTAAATAAGTACAACGTCAGCGTCTTGTAGAAAGAGCAAATGAAGTCCGGAAAAGAGAAAGTGCGGGAGGTGATATAAGCAAAGGATGAGCAGACAGCAGGAGGGATGCAGTCACTTATTTATGGTTGCTTCAATTTGTCATCATAATTATGGGAAAATTATCAGGAATATTAGACATCAAAGGCAAGGAGAGCGATCACATTGGCGTGAAGGATTAGCCGTCATCTTCCCTGATATGTTTATTGTAGTAAACACTTGTATTCCAAATGTAATCACATTACTGGAGCATCTTTTCTTATAACATTGCAGGATGTTGTGTAGCGCCCCTAAAGCCATCAGGGATCTACAAGGTACTGCATCCCCACCAGGATACAGGGCCTACCCCCTAGGGACCCAGAAGACCAGTGCTGGTAACACACAAACACTCCAGTTAATCCCTGTTTTTCCCCAAATCCCACATAGAATGGTACTAGGCTAGGGTTGGACCAATGGATGGCCGCCTAGAGGGGGAGCCAATCCAGTCCACTAGACAACCAGGTGGGAGGGGCAGACAGTGGACAAACAGTGGAGGAGAGACAGTGAAAGTGAGCAGACGGACTGACCGGAAGGGAACAGTGACCTGAGGGCCGAGGCGGTTAGTTGCCGGTGGAGTACGGTGGAGTACTCCCGGAACTACGCACCAACGGGGTACAGAATCCTAGGTCAGGCAAAAGCTCCAGGCAGACCTGATAAAAGCTGTACAGTGAGAGGGCCATCAAGGACCTCACTGACCTTGAAGTTCGGGACTCAGTAGCAACGGGAGAACCGGGGACAGGACCAGAGACTCCAACCCTACAGGGTTCACGCTACCGTCATACGGACTGCTGAAGAAGACAACCAGGAGGGGACCCCCAGCTGCTCTATGCTACGGGGACCCACCAACCAAAGACAGGTGCAGAGGAAAGAAGCCACCAGATCATTAAACCGGCACTGGGACTAAGGGGACCTGCGGTTAAGATCAGCCGGCCTCGGGTGACCAGTTACCAGCTTGTCATGAGTAAAAGAAACCAGTTACACTGAAACTCCCATTGTGGCCTACCTTCTTTCAACACGCACCTGCATTGCCTATCCTCTGGGGCCTGGCCCTGCTTGCGGAGGGCCCAACATCCAGGCTGCCACTAACACCAGCCCCAGTAGTGAAAACTGTGCAGCGGCAGCTCCATCCACATAGCCGCAAATTGCAAGTGGCGCTGTGGCGCCCCTGACCTGGTCAGGCACCACTGAGTACTGCACCCATGCCGGGTCAGTACAACACAGGTAATCCAGAAGGCTGACCGAGGTGTGGTTACGCAGGCACATAGTAATCAGGTCTCCCACATAAACCTTTGAGGGACCACTAGGGAATCCAGGAGGGTGCGTGGCCTCCATCTCCACTCAAGGGGTGTGGTAGTGAGCCTGGTTGCTAAGTTGCGGAGGCAGGCACAAAGGGGAGGGAGCAGTGAGCCAGTCAGTCAGTGAAGCTCAGGGAGAGCAGTCACAAGGAGGAGACCTGGAGGCTGTCACTAGTCAGACACCGCAGGTGCAGTGGTTACTGGCAGGGGAGAACGGTCACCTGGTAGTGCTGCCCGAAATACACCCAAGTGCAAAGGGGTGGCTGAGTACGGGGACTGCCAGGCGAGGACCAGGCCCGCATGGGGTTACAGGTCCCCAGAGCAGGGGCCCATTCAGTTGGCCTGCTCAACCTGCAGGTGGGGGTACTTCATACCCTCCACCATAACGCCACAGAGTCCGGAGCCACGTAGCAACGAGAGGGCCCATAGTTCACAAGAGGCAAGTAGCCAGAGTTACTTGGTCCAGTCTACAAGCAGACGGGCCGAAAAAGTGGAGAGCAGGCAGAAGCAACTTCCCTGGGTGACCCCGTAGGACTACAAGTCTGGGTCACCACAAAAGCACAAGTGCTAGGAAGGTGAGTCAGTAGCCACCCTCACAAGTCAGCCTGAAGGAATTCCTGGTTCCACCTGGCTATCACAGCTTCGCCCGGGTTACTCATCCCTGCCATCTGACGTGAGTGAAAAACCCTGAAAGACATTCTTGCTGTGCGTGTGAGTCATTCTGCGACCTGTGGTTCCACACACCCAAGCCGGGCCCTGGGGCTAGCCTCACTCTCGGGAGGCCACTACATCTAACTGCATCCAACATCAGCCCCAGGCATCCCCTAATCTGCAGTGGCGGTCACCCTGACCGCAATACCGAGAGTGGCGTCACGAATCCTATAGAAGTCAACCTACCTGTGACAAGAAGGACCCAGGACGTGCCGTCCCTGAAGACCCTGAGACGACCTGAAGGTAACGGGGCACTGGGCGGCACAGCGTCACGTGTGAATTTTATTCAAAATCCCCTGTAAATATTCCCCTTTTAAAAAGTACTGAGGGCACGGGCCCGGGTAACAGCCACCAAAGTGACATTCCGCCCGGGACCGTTATACACCGCCCGGGACCGAATACCCCATAACCCTGGGTGACACCGTTGCTTCTGTGTTATTCTTCCTGAATTTGTATCATTAAATAAATAAACACATAATTAAATGTGTTACTATTCCGCCGAGTGCCCCTGGCATTACTGTGTCTAGGGACAGGGCTCTATTGTCAGGTGTAAGTACAATGAACAGGCATCAATGTAGTCATGTATTTCCAGTGTGGGGATCCGCTCAGGTAGGAATAGGCAGGGTCGCAGGAAATAGTCTTTTAAACCAAATCCAGCAGTTTATTTAACATATGGCAATAACTGCAAAAAAACCCCCAAATATCAACAAGCCTTTCCTGGCTTAAAGAAAAACGCAGCCACATAGCGTGGGCTTCCAGTCTATTAAAAGTCTCTGTGGAGGAATGGCCACCTCCACACACTGGCTCCTGCACACCTCTAGCTGAGGTCCTTCCTGCAGCCCCAGCACTCTCCAGCCGGGCTGCAGTCTCTGCCCAGTCCTCACCCAGACTGAGACCTCCAGCACACTATCCCCATGTGACAAACACTATATCCCCCTCTGCAAAACAGCAGACTCCATTATACGGCATGTGACCTGATCTGTGACACACACATGGGCGGGGGTACTAAGGTGGCCATACTTGCCCATTTCGCCAGCCACCTGTGAGCCTTCCCTGTTAACACTGAAGGAAAAAAAACATAAAATGTGGCACTACAAGTGCCAGCATTCCCGAGGCTCACACCACTCGCGAGGTACATACCTCCCATTAACAACATCACCGGTCACCTTCTCACACCAGCAGGAATTACAGGGGGACAAAGTGAATCCTCTATCTACCCAGATCGAGACGAGAAAGTGTAAAATTGCGAAAATGCTGCCCCTGCAGTCACGGAGGGGTACTGTCTGAGATAAAGTTCTTTAGTCTTATGTCATGGTACGGGGAAGAAGCAAGCAAATGGCGACAGGGAAGAAAAACCCTGTGTCTAGGGAAGGGGGAGAAGGTGACCCCTGACCAAACTTACCGCTGGCCCCTCGCTTCCCTCAGCATTCTAGATAAGTTCTACACCTATGCACCGAGCAGGATACCTGACCCTAGCTGACCCTGAATAGGCTTTAGGTAGGGAGCGGATGGGATGAGCGCTCAGTCAACCCCACTAAGCTCTAAAGAAGACACAGGTATAACAAACAGGGGGAAAGTGAATGAATAACTTATCTCCAGATAACTCATGGAAAAGAACTGCAACAACAACAATATTTCTCCAGATGAATACAAGCTGACTGCTTGCACTGAAGACTTGTAAAGGGTATTAGACCTATCACCAGCACAGAGTAAGGAGGAATGAGGGTATTTAAAGACACAAAGGGAAGTGCTGAAGAAAACAGGGAAAAAGGGAAAGTCAGAGAGCAGAGCAGCTTGTGTAGCCAAATACTGTGACCATCTACAGCCAGACACTACAGGACGGTCTGTCTGACAGCTCATGGGTAACGATCTCCTTTATTAGGACATTTTTTGCCACATAATTCTTACTGCAATTATAATCTGCCTTACGTGAACAAACGTCCTTGTGATCTTGCAAATATACACAAAATCAGATACACAGGAAGAACTGCAGTATAAAGCAGAGCGGTCAACAGAATATCAGCCTGACTTTTTAACAAGGCAGAGGTAGATATTCTGGACACTTCAGATGCACATTCGGCTGAGCGCTCATGTGTTCTCTTTGGACAGGAAACATCTTATCTGTCTACAGAACAGAAATATTGGGTGTCTAGTAAAAGATAAATACATTAATAAATTAATATTTTAGTCCTGATGAGGCAGGTGTAATTATTTTGCTAATATCAATATGGCTTTAAGAGAGGTTAAACTCAATCTCTGCCCATCTAGTCTGATAAACAACTCCTCAGTGTCCCTCCTCCTTTCTGTTGCTGAAATCTCACCCTGCTCAGTACAAGCTGCAGCTGTCAGACTGGGTGGGTTAGGCAGAGACAGAATAAACTTGGACTCATAAGATCTAAGACTTAAAGAAATGCAATGATATGGTTTGTGGCAAGGCTGGCATTCCAGGATAGTACCACGTTTAAAGCCACTAATTTCCTTAGCATGACCCATATTACTACCATTGTTTCTCTTTGTATGTGTCCTGTGAATGGGAGATATGTCGAAGCGTCATCCCCCGAAAGAAGGGAGAGCAGAGGAAAAAGAGCACAGGGAACAATGTGTAACAAGAGGGATTAGATACCACTGTGTGCCTTGGTGGAATGCGTGTATTGTGTCCATGTTTTATTGAAGCCCATGCTGGTAACACCACTTTTTGCTTGGTGAAGCGGAAGCAAAGGTGCCATCGCTACGCAGAGTTCAATTACGGTACTGGAGGCGAGGGTGCAGAAACAAGGTAACCGCTTTATTAACGGACAAGAAATATATACGCAAGTCAACGGTGAAGTATAGTTTGGCAACAGTATTGTTAATCCCTGCAGATTCTAGCTGTGCCGAACCAACACTGTGTTGCCCCCAACTAGTACAAGTACTGTATCAATGAAACACTAAATTTTACAAGAAGACTTTACTTAGGACTAACCCGCACTAACAGCCCAACTGGTGTCTGCTAAACAGGCCAAAGGACTACCGCGCTCTGACTACTGAGGCCTACGTTAAACCTTATCGGGTGTGCACACCAGTTAAGGACTCACAGTTCTGTTGAGAGGCAATGAGTCCACTCTCGGGAGCTCAATGTGTGACGCCCTGGGCTAGCCAGGTAGTCACATACATACCAACATACACACCCCCACCCTAGGCAGTTACAGCAGCCAAACACAAAACCCTTGTTGCCTCCCTCCAGGGTCTGATGTCCACACCAGGTGGGGTGGAGCCAGGCGGTTGGCCCCACCCACCGAGGAGTTCACAGGCCTGGAGACGGGAAAAGGTGTCAGTTCAGTCTTGGAGGTGAAAGTGAGAGGAGTGAACACTTGGGTGTCTGGGTTGGAGCCCAAACACTAACAGCAAGGTTGGCAGACAGTGGTGGCCGTCTGTAGGAGTTGGTGGAACTCCGCAGAGCCGTAAGGACCGGGGTCGGGCGTCGGCCCGCCGGTACCGGACCGGGGAACGGAGTGAAGCTAAGCACACAGGCAGGTTCCTCGGACCCCGACCAGGCTTGGAGCCGCCGTCAATAGTCAAATCAGAATGTGACAGGAACCCCAGGGGTTCTCCAACTACCAAGTCCCGATTGAAGGCAACCGTCCACCCAGAGAGGGTATACAGCCACCGCCATAGGCTAGAGATCCAAGGGCCAGCGCCTGCGGGCAATACGGGCTCCTACGGCACCTATACGCCGGGGAGCGGACTACCGGTGAGCAACCACAGGAGTCAAGAACTTTCTACAAGGTGTAGGGAAAGACAGCCACCATCAGCCGTCCGGGGAGAGCACAACACTGCAGCCGGCTGTGGGACCCGTCCATCCGGACGTTTTGGTTTACCAGAGACTCTGTCAGTGGTTGTCTGAGTGAGTACACCAGTGCCGTCAGGCACCGCGCCGCGCTGTCCCTGCAACCCTGCACCCCAGCCATCCAGCCTCCCCGTTGCACCATCGGGCCCCGGGATCACCAACCCCTGCCCACAGAGGGGAGAATATCTCAGCTGCACCCTACCATCTCTCCCGGGATCCCCGTTACCAGCAGCGGTGGTGCCATCAACACCACGACCCGTGGGTGGCGTCACGAACAATCTCCCTAACCAAACCACCCCCTTTTCACTCACGGGTGAGGAGCACTGCTCGAGTCCCCGGGTCCGGTCCACCGCTCGAGCCACCGAGCAGCAGCAGCAGAAGCCCCGGACCCGAGCGTGGCGAGCGAGTCCCCTCCGCCCGCGACAAATGCCTCGATGCTCGAATGGCCGATCGGTGTGCACTTTCCTTCCACGACAGGCGCAAACTTCTCTTCTTCCATAGACTCTTCTGGGTACCGTCTCGTCTCGTCTCGTCTCCAGGATCGCCGACCTCCGGTGCTTCCCAATCCAGTACTGGCTCGACGGCTACCAGGCCTCTGCCACAGTCCAGATTACAGTCTCTTTCTCGCAAACCGGCATCAAGCTTCTCTCCCAACCGCCATTCTCAGACACGGACACTTCTCAGGCAACACCTCCTCTCTCACTCTGTCAGGCGACCCAACTTCCCCTGTTCCTGCTTTAATCTCTTCTCCCACACTTTCTCGTCTTCCTGCACTTTTTGGGCAAGGTTCGCCCAACTGCACAGTTCAAAGCGGAGGGCCGACTCTGCCGGCTAGTCCACAAAACACAGAACATGGAGAAGCACTGTCTCTTAAAGTCACAGTCTGCTTCTCCATTCATAGAGGTGACACCCCTACAGAGGCATGGCGTCCCACTTTTTTTGAAGGGCAGTCCTCAGGTCATTGAGGTTCTGAGGTACAGAGTTACGGCATCTACACGACGACTCAGCTGATCCCATAGGTTTTCTATGGGATTCAGGTGTGGAGAAAGTGCAGCCGATCCATTTGAGGTCCCCAAGTCTCCAACAGCCGTTCCCTAATGATGTGACTCCAATGAGTGGGACCATTGTCATCTATGAAGATGAAATTAGACCTGTGTTGTTCATGAAGAGGCACAATGACTGGATTAATGATGTTATTCCAGTACTAGGGGTTGTCACTGTACCATTCACAAAGTGTAGTGCTGTCCTGTATTGAGTAGATACACCTGCTCACACTAATACCACCACCACCAAAGGCTCGTCTGGTGACAACAGTGGCTGATGCATAGCGCTCTCCTTGACATCTCCAACATCACTGGCGGCCATCATTTGTGTTCAGCGTGAATTGACTTTCATCAGTGAGCAGCACTGACGCACACTAGACCCTCATCCAGCATAGATGACGCCTGTGCCTGGTGCTGTGGTCAGGTACCTTGAAGATTGTTTAGCATGCAGACCTTGCTGAAGTAAATGGTTTTGAATGGGCTGACGTTACAATTGGGAGCCTCTCACCTCCCTTGAATGTGCCTGGAGTTGTGTGGCATTCATCATCCATTTCTGAAGGGCAATGTTCACAATGAAGCGGTCATCAGTGTGGGATGTGGCTAAAGGACGTCCCCTTCTCTGCCTTTCTGTGACTCTTCCAGTCTCTCTGTATCTCTGTACAACCTGCTGGTGACACTCTGTGACACTCTAAGCTCAGTGGCCTGAGAACCTCCTGCTTGAAGCCTCACAATGTTGCAGTACTGCTGTTCAATTGTTAGGTGTCTTGGTCTCATGATGTCAATATGTGAACAGCATGATGAGGAGGACTGTTTAATTTTTCTAATTGAGCACCGAAATTTATTGGGCGATTCATGTATCAAACACCTGTTGTGAATTTTGAAATTAATCTCTTTATTAGAGAACTAGCTGTACTACCCGGCTTCGCCCGGGTTAATAACTGTTGTTAACAAAATAGAATGTATTAACAAAAAACAAAAATGTATTCTGCACACAAAAACCACAAAACAA